>NW_027279629.1:225000-228077 GCF_046629955.1 Centroberyx affinis
CAATCAGCAACAACTACAGCGTGTCACCACATCAGTGAAATTTAGAAAATGCTGAAACACAGTGGTGAGATTTCCATCAGGTTCACCAAACTCCAGTGAGTGGAGTCTGAGACTGATGGACGGACAGATGGACAAACCAATGAACAGAGAGAGAACAATCCACAGCGGCACTGTGTTATTGTAGTTGTATAAAGTTTTTAGATATTAAACTTAGTATTGGTATCAAAGTCAAACTTCTGGTATTGTGACAACACTAGCAAACACACGGCTAGACTGGAGACCAGAGACTACCAGGGTTCCTACACATTTTCAATTAAAAAATTTGTATACTTTTTCCAGACCTTGATTTGTTCTGAAGATTTTGTCTGGTGTTCAATATGATTTACGCAGATAGACATCTTGCCCCTGCTAACTAGGTCATATCACTGTATAGATGAAGATTGTTCTTCACAGCCACAAATATCAGAATATGTGAGATGATTGGCAGGGTTCCTACACGCTTTCCATTTTAAAATTCCATATTTTTCCCAGAACCTATGTTCTCAACCGGATTTGATTTTGGTGGGTATCTGATATAATGCATGCTGACAGCGGCTGGGTAATAAGAGCGTCCCTCTATCTGAACATTATTCTTCACATCAACAAACACTGTGGACTCAAAGTGGCTCTACAACAACATAAAAGCTAGAATTATGTTTGTATCGGACCTGAACCGCAACATTTTCCATACTTTTCCAGACATTTTTTTCAAATTCTCAAACTATTCCAAGACCTGGAAATGATCAAATTAATTTTTAATACTTTTCCAGACTTTCCAGACCTGCGTAGGAACTCTGGACTACATGACAAGTGAATGAAGGTCCAGTTACCTCTGCAGTTCTGTGATGTTGTTCTGAGAGACACAGAGCTCCTCCAGCTGGGGCCACATGGGGGCGCACTGCAGGATCTACAGGAGACCAGGAGAGGACAGGACAGACCACCAGAGACACATCAATGAGATCAAAGAGACAGACAGATAAAGACACTGCTGGACACACAGCACAGACTGATGAGGTGAGATGTATCCTATTTATTGTTGTTATTTATTGTCAGAAAGTTACATATTGCAGCTTTGAAGTTATTGTATTAGAAAAGGAAAAGCCTCGACTCAGCAGGTTTACCTCATTTGAATTAGAGGAGCACTGCTGTCAGCCAATCAGGAGCCAGTATTATGACGACTTAGTCTTCGCTTTCATTCAGTTTAACTCATTCGAACCAACTTTGAACTAAACTACATTTATCTGCAGAACATCATGAAGAACTTTATTCTGATCCTGAGACAGAGGAGATTTGAAACTAAATCAGGAAAACTGAATATTATGGAGCTTTAAGGAGGCGGAATCACCTGAGAATAATGCAGAAGTGGTAGAAGTACACAAATTCCCTACTCAAGTAAAAGTGCAAAAACTCATTTAAAAATATACTCTGGTAGAAGTTGAAGTACCGTTTCAAATCCTTTACTCAAGTCAAAGTATAAAAGTACGTGGACTTAAATTTACTTAAAGTGTAAAAGTAAAAGTCGTTCTCTAAAAAAGTCATTTCTAATGTTCTAAACTGGTTTTCTGTTGAGCGTTCCTCTGAATCCCAGATGAGAAAGAGTCTGCAGCTCAGATCACTAACGTTAATTATCTCTCTCTTGTTGCTTCTCTCTCTCTCTTTTTCCCTAATTTTTGGTGTCGCTTTGCTGAACAAGCAGCCAATCACATCTGGCTCTTCATCAGCTGCTTCTGGGATGGAAGCCATCTGATGCTGAAAATCAGTTGATGATTTCCCGAGAGTAACAAGTCTGTTTTGAAAATGTAGTGAGTAGAAAGTACAGATTCTTCTTTTGAAATGTAGTGAGTAAAAGTGAAAAGTCTTCAGTGAAAGAAAATACTTGAAAATCTTACTTAATTACTTAATCTTAAGTACAGTAATGAAGTATGTTTACTTTGATACATCCCACCTGTGGAATAATATATATTTCCTTAACCAAACAGAGACAACGTTTCAGGTTGGACTGACATCTACTGGTTAAAAAAATCATGCTATTGGCTGATCCATGACAAACCATCACAAAAGATACTACATCACAGGCAACCAGGATCAGCCAAGAGCAGCAAATTACAACTGCAACAGCTTTCATCCGACCTGAAAAGTGGCCTCTGTGTTTGGTTTCCCTATAGTTACTGAAGGACTTCCAGAGGGTACGAGGTTTTGTTCTGACAGGAGTGATGTGTAAATGTAGCGGGCCTGCTTCATCAGGATCAGTGAACATGAGCACCCATGGGTGCGGAGGCGTTTCAGGTACCTGTGTCCAGGTGAGGGAGCAGCCGGTGAGGGCGAGGAGCTTCAGGCTGGAGAAGGCGTGGCTCTGAGCCCCGGGGTCAGAGGGCAAACACAGTCTGTTGTGGCTGAAATGAGATAAAGATGAAGCATCACTGCCTCCTGTGGGGAAACTGAGTCACTGCAGAAATATGATAATAGAATACAGCAGAGAAAAGTAGAATATAAATAAGAACAGAGCAAACGGGGATATCCCACTACTATAACTGGAGAGAGGTTTGTGTGTTTGTGTGTCCCACCATGGAGGAGAGGAGAGGAGAGGAGACAAGGAGAGGAGAGGAGAGGAGAGGAGAGGAGAGGAGAGGAGAGGAGAGGAAGAGAGGAGAGGAGAGGAGAGGAGAGGAGGGGAGGAGGAGAGGA
This sequence comes from Centroberyx affinis, assembly GCF_046629955.1. NCBI lineage: Eukaryota > Metazoa > Chordata > Actinopteri > Beryciformes > Berycidae > Centroberyx > Centroberyx affinis. Next base: position 227,725 of record NW_027279629.1, read on the forward strand.
GAGGAGAGGAGAGGAGAGGAGGAGAGGAGAGGAGAGGTGACAAGGAGAGGAGAGGAGAGGAGGAGAGAGGAGAGGAGACAAGGAGAGGAGAGGAGAGGAGAGGAGAGGAGAGAGGAGAGGAGACAAGGAGAGGAGAGGAGGAGAGGACAGGAGAGGAGAGGAGAGGAGGGCTTTTATTATTTTTAATAAAAGGCCATTATATCGGTCTAACCCACACACACACACACACACACACACACACACGCACACACACACACACTCACACACACAGTACCTGAGCATCAGTTCCTTCAGCTGGGGCATGTGCTGGGTGATGGACGCCACATCGTCCCAGCAGCTCAGCAGGTTCTCAC
>NW_027279630.1:0-90000 GCF_046629955.1 Centroberyx affinis
TCAAAGACTAACTGGCTGTTGTCGACTGCGTAAACCACGTTCATGTTAGCTTGTGTTAGCTCTTAGCCTCTGTTGGAGGGTAACGCAGCAGGATCTCTTTACCCATTAACTTGAGTGAACTCATTGGCACTGGGGTTTGGTGTGGATGGTGAAGAAGAAGAAAGCCGTAAAGATCTGGATCTGGATCTGAACGGGATGTCATCGGAGGGTCTACAAAATTGGACTATTCAGATGTTAGATCCTGCCCACCTAGATCCTGGTTTTGATGGATGATTTTTGACAGATTTAATAATTTCATAGTGCACACGCAAGCCTGAAATAAATAAATAAATAAATAAATAAATAAATAAATAAATAAATAAATAAATAAATATGTGAGATTTGGACTTCCATAGACTCGCTATGAAACATGGAAAAAACAATTCAGCCAACAATAAATTGCCATGCCACATTTTTCCAGCCTAATGCCTTGTAATAGCCTATGGCTAACAGATGCAATGACTGCAAGATAGAATAGTATAACTGAAGTATATGAGTACATGTCAGAACACAAACACATAAGAGACATTAGAGTTAAGTTGATATATATACAGTATATATATACATGTATAATACATATGTGGCTACATTTAAAATAATATGGTTTTGTGTGTTCTGTATGGATTTGTCTGTGTGGACTCCTCAAACATTTTCTTTTCTTTTTTTGTGCATAGCTCTGACTTGCAGTGTCCTTTGTGTCCTCCTCTCCTCTCAAGGACACACATGTCATTTGTGGTGTGTGTGTGGGGGGGCTATGCAAATGTCACTTGATTTGCTTTCATTTTGTTTATGTCCTTTCATTTGAGGATTTCTATTTTTAGCCCTGTCTTTTCCACCCCACTTTGTCACGACTCTCAGCAGGGTTCCCTCTCTCTCCTCATATTCTTCATTACTTCTCTCCTCCCCTGCTGCTTTTACCCTCCAGATATCTCTTTTTCTTCCTACCTGGCTTGCCCTGCATTCCTCACCCCATCCTCTTCCCACACGCTAGTCTCACCTGCACACCTCCTAGCTACAGTAGAATTCTAACTACATGCTGTTAAGTGTTTGTTAACAACAAACTGGCACCTCCCCTCTAGCAAAAAGCCTAGTTATCTCTTATAATAATATAAATCCTTATAATGGGAAATGTTTTTAGATTTACAATATATATTATATATATTATAATATTTACAATATAGGTGCACAACAAAATGAATTGAACAAATAACAGTAGCCCTTAAAATAACTTACATCTGTATTTGTTGAATATTGCATGACCAGTTTTGTGAGAACACAAGATACAAGTTTACATATCACAGGAAGCATATCCAAAAAATATCCTGCTTCACCAGAAAATAGCGGAGAGAGATCCAGGGCGCAACATCTGTTATATCTCACTTTACAGATGCATACAGAGCAAGTTGTCTTTTTTGTAGTTGTCAGAGCAGCATGTCAGAACAAAAATGAAATACAATGCAAAGCTTAGACTCATCATGGAGAACACCAACCCCACACACACACACACACACACTTTTGTCAGTGACACTGTTTGACCTCACTGTGCAGACAGGCACAAGTGTTATTTATCTGTTATTGATTTATGCACGTCGTCATGTGTCTATTTTAACCACACACACACACACACACACACACACACACACACACCCACACACACAGATGTCATAGCAGAGGAAGCTGAGCAACCTGAGCAACCTGTCCAGTTATGCTGAACTTTGAGTACTGATGTGTCCTTTGCCAAAAAAAAAAGAAACAGAACAAAACTGGATCTGACATAATTATAGCTCTTTCATCTATAATCACAAAATAACAGATGTTGCAGGTGCTGTTATGTACCATATGCTTGGCTGCAAGACTTAATCTTTCCTAACTCAATGTACAATGTTAATTCTACATCAATCCTACAACAGTACTGCAGCAACTGCGGCCTATTGTTTCTCAAGTGTTGTAGTAGAACCAAACATCTACATTGTAACTCAAAACCTATGTTTACAAACCCTCTGCTTTCAGAAAAGATAACAAAATACAAATAATTCCTCTCAGACCTTGAGCAACAGTGCAGTAAAATAGCAGTGAAGTAAAACATGGAACTTAGATGAACATAGATGCAGAATCTCAAGAGACGAGAGATTTTCCATACAGACCTGCTTCTTCTCACAGGCCACTCACAATGTTACTCATGTAATGGGTTTAGGCTGTGCTGTGACAAGTTAGCTGATGGATGGGGTGATTATATCCCTCTTTCGCTTCACTCGAGGACAGTCCCCAGTTCCTAATTGGTAAGAGATCAGAGGACGAGGGAAAAGACGTCTCCCTCTCTTCCTTTCTTCTTACTTTCCCTCCCTCACTACTTCCCCAGTTCCCAGTCATTTAACTAATCTTGTTTTATCCCCTTGTCGACAGGCACAGGACTCAGGCGGTAAAATGGAGTGCAGTAGAGATAACTTGCATGGCAGGGCCACAGTAATTTAATGGGAACAGATGTTTCCCCTGCTAGAGTGACAGCACATCCTTCTCCAGATCCCTGAAGGGGGGAGCGGACACATTACAGATGGTTGTTGTGCCTGTGGTCATCATTACTAAGGCCCAGGTTTAGTCCGGGTTCCAGCCCTGTTGGAGATATGAGAGCAGTGATGGACAGAAGAGCTTTCAGGATAAGGATGAGTTGAAAGGCCTGTGGCTTAAACCTTGAAGCAGAAGCAGTGGTGCAAAAGAGCGAGCGAGAGTGCGCCAAAGAGAGATGAAGGGGTATGAAATGGAGTAATAACATTTACCAAAGAGTGTGTGCGTGCGTGTGGATGCCGCCCTTGTGTGTGCTTGCATGCACATATGCAGATTTGTGTGTTTGTGTGTGTGTGGTTTTTGTCTGTAGGATCTCATCACCAGAGATGGCCTCCACAGACAGTGAGGCAGCAGACACTGATCGACCCAGGCATTGTACAACAATCAGAGGCAACAACAAAAAGCATTAACACTCCCATAGAGAGAAGTGCCTGGGATGCATTTCTCTCAGCCTTTTCTCTCTGTCTCCTCGCAGTCAAAAGATGAATCCCTCTCTATAGCCTGCTCAAATTGAATTTCTCCCAATAGTGTGATGCAAAAAAAAAAAAAGAATACAAAAAAAAAACATTTCATCAAGTCTTTGCTTTTGCGTCATGCATGTAATTGTATTCATCAGCCATACATAATCATGAGTCATTATCACACCTCACTGTCCTGGCTGTAGAACTGTCACCAGGGATTAGCTTTTTTTCCATGCCCCTTGCTGCAAGAGTCTAAACTAGGTTAAGAGCAAGGCTGATATTGCTGTTTGAAGGCTGATACCAATACAGATATTTTGTGATTTAAGCTGCTGCTAGTAATTGAAAATCGTTAAATTTGACCATTTTCATGCCAGACAATTCCCCCCAGAAACAGTGCCTTCCCCCAGAAACAGTGCATTCTTGGCACAGTGGAAAGGCCTTTGAAACAGGATTTAGGCTATTATGTGGAGCTAAAACTTTCCATTGAAACCCATACAAATTAGCAGCTTCTTCAGCCAGGGTGAGGCAGTGAGAGGCAGGTTTCATGTAAGTTTTTACAGATTGCCTCCCCTGAAGCTGGTTTGTAAAAAAAAAAAGCGGAACCTCCATCATATTGGTGGTGGGCCACATTCACTGCCTGATATGATTTTTAATGAAAGGCAATATCAGCCTGATATATCTACAAACTGATATATCAGTCTAAACTCTGACTCTCAGTTTTAAAAGCCAAGAGCAATACAATTAATCTGTCTGTGCACTTACAGTTGGCCTAGACAGGCTTGAACTTGCTTATGAAGACGTCCTTAACATTTTAACTAGTGCTGCAGCGTGGCTATTCAAAATAAAGTTGAATTAACAGTCATTTTGAGAGATCATTCACAGAAAAATGCATTGGTTGCAAGCAGTCACACTGACTGTCATTCATTCCATATATTTTGTGGAAGAAATTCCCGCCTGCAGACTACCCTTGTAAAGCACCATTTATTTAGTACAAAGACAGCATTTAAGTCCCATGGCTCCTGGTGAGGATACCAATGCCAAATCAAACATCCACTCAATATTTGAGCTTCTTGTTTTGATAGTCCTGCCAGTTCATTCTGCAGTGATATTTCCTGGTGATTGCACACCCTAACAGCTCCACTGAAAGGTAATCCATTCAAGTAAACAATGATTTTGGCAATCACCCCGTGCTTCTGTCCCCTCTCAGCAGAAATGCATTTTATGATGCTTTCTAACCACTTTGAACAAAAAGGAACTGGGGTTTTCAATATTGTATTTATACATGACATCTTATGTGTCACATGTATATGTGATGTGAATGTGTCTCTGCGTCTTGTGTATCCACTGCATCATCCAACTGTTTCACTGATCTTGGATACATACAGTCTGTTCTGTGTTAATGCTTTGTGAGTACAGTGGATCAGTGCAAATCACCTCACCTCTGAGATATCTTCCAAACAAAGTAAGGTTTAGGTTTATGCGGGTTATCTCCTTGAATTGCCATGCACATTGAGCTACATGCATCTGTGTTCAAATGGTGCTTTTGATGAACAATAGAGTCAATAGAAGACAAGTTTAATCCTTATTTATTAGTTCACTGCAGTGGACAGCAACCTAAATAATATTTCAGCACTTACGATTAGACAACATCTACAGAAATCAAATGTTTTGAAGGCAGAGGCAGACTGGCCATCTGGAGGAGCGGGAGTTTTCCCAGTGGGCCAGTCGACCTGTGGGACCTGTGAGTCCAGCAACACCGATACGAAAAAATAAAAAAAAAACCATGCTGTTTGGTAGTTCTGCTGGTGCTGTAGATTGGGAACGAGGGGTGTGTGTGTGTGTGTGTGTGCATGTGTGTGTGTGTGTGTGTGTGTGTGTGTGTGCGCTGGGTACGGGGCCATAAGTTCATCAAATATCAGTCCATTTTTCTCCCCCCGCCAACTTTACTTTGATACATTCTACCTTTCATAGTTTCATACGCTGAGCTGACAGCAACAGACTGATTGTGTTGTGCATAAATTTACAACCTAATAAATGAACATTATGCTACCTTCAAGGTGCTGCCAGTAATATCAGAATTACGAGTTGACTGTGCATGAATGATATAATGAAGAGTTAGAAGGACTTTCTATTTTCTCCAAGTTGCTGAGATATGACGTTTATGGGCAGAGAGCATGGAAGACTTGTCAACAACTCATGGGAAAAGTTATGTTTTTTATTATATTTTGAATTAAAATATATCACCCTGTATATAAAATCCCACCTTCACTTTAGATTCTAATAAAATATACTATATCTCTAATAATACATTGTTCTACATGTGACCATATTATGAAAAGTGGGGCGGTGGGTGGAGTATCTGTGGGTCAGTTAAGGTGGGCCAGTTTGGGTCAAATTTCCAGGCCCGTTTTTTTTTTTTAATCCCAGTCTGCTGCTGCTTGAAGAAGCCATTCTTCAAAAAAACACCGCCACACTGATTGTACAGTACGTTCTTACTCTGAGAACCCCAATGGGCAAAAAGGTAATTTATATGTGTATTAAATGCAAGATCGCTCCTGGTTTCAGGAAAGAAAAGCTGTCATATTCGTAAGAGGATGTGCCAATTGGAAAGGTCACAACTGTCTATAGAGAACAAATGAGGCTGGTAATCGTTTTTCCTGCCAGCCTTCTACAGGCACATAAAAGACCAGGTGCTTGTCTGAATCTTGATGATCCCCTCTAAGTGAAATCATTGACGCACATCCAGCTCAATTAAATAACTAACGTTACTACACTGAGCAAAAAAAAAATCATATTCTGTAGCAGCCACTGTGTGATTTTAGTATGACAACATCCTGAGGCTGAGTTAAATGATTGGTTATGATTGACTATAATGTAATAGGGGACTCTACAAGGGATTCTGCACTTGAGAGCAGGGAATTAATGGGCCATTTTTAATCCAGTTTTTTCAACACATCACAAAAACTTTTCCCCCCATAGAAAGCCTCCAGAGTTTACATTTACTATATCTCACAATATTACAGCAGCGTTTACTGTTACAAAGACGCCTGCCATGACTTGTCTCTGCTGCCTGTGCTGCTGCCCAGCTCAAGGTCGTGTGTAGCATTGGGTGAGGAGGATTACAGGGGCTAATGGACAGTGCTCCACTTTAATGAAGGGCACTGATGAGGAGGCAGATTGGTCCCCCATCGACAGATCAGCCACTGCCATTTCCATTTTCATGGGTGCCCAAATGCATCACCAGGGGAATTTCATGGCTGATTTGCTGATCCTTGTGGACTAAATCAGCCTTTGTAACTGCGCGTGCAGCGTGTGTGTGTGTGTGTGTGTGTGTGTGTGTGTGTGAGAGATATATGTTTCAATGTGTGTCATACAGTATGTCAACTCATACTGATCAATTTCAGATACAGTTCAATGATTGGGTTGTCTCTCTCTCTTACTTGTGATCTTTGATCCATAATCAATATTCACATTCCGTTACGCCTGACATTTCTCACATACGGTGTGTTGAGAAATACAATCTAAATGGATTTCAGGCTACTGAGTCATGCAAGCTCACACACACATGGTTCATTTGAAGTGTAATCAAAACGCTGTTGATACAGCGTTCTGATTACAAAAAAATGTTGACACAGCTTTTTTTTTTTTTTTTTAGTCTCCAGAACCGCTAGACATGTGGATTGGGTTGTGGTAGAGTCTGTGATACTTAATCATTTTTTTTATCAGTGGTAGCTGTCAAAGTCCAGCTAAGGAATGACCCCAAAAGAGAGAGGAGGAATGAAGGACAGAGGATTCCTCTCGCTAGCTTGTCGTCTCTTTTGAGCACAGCGACACACCTGCCTATTGACACTGGTACTTTATTCCACCTGAAATCCCCTCTTGATACCCACTCTGTGAAGGTTAATGGGGGATAAAGCATTTTGTCATAAAGCTCAGCAGCACCTTGTCTCTCGGTCTAGCATTAGAGCCAACAGGCAGGACAGAAAAAAAAATGATATCACTGCCAGCGGTCACTAGTGAACAACTTGTCATCATGGCCTATTTCAGAGCAGTATACCCGCTAGTGCTGAGGTGTGGATGCTTCAAGTACAAGGGCACAGCTCAAGATGTGTGGTGGGGGTTTGTCATTGGTCACAGACAGGGTATTTCAGCGGAATCTCTGTAGGCTGCTCTCTTGGTTATTGTGAATAAATCTGTCTAGTCACTCCATGCATTGTATCAAATATGAAAAAAAAAAAAAATAGAAAATGGATACTTAAATGTGGGAACTCTCGAGAAAACATCCTTCTCTCAGATGAGATAAAATGAAGTGATGAAGGTCAAACTTGGGGTTTTATTCAGGACAGAAGTCTATTTGACATGCAGGTGGAAAACATTTTCCTCCCTAAAGGTCTCCTGGGCCTTGGGGAAGTGAACGTACTGCACAGCATCTCATTGCCTATCCACGACATGTCCTTCACTACTGATATTTCCACAAAGCTGTTTCACGGTGAAACCAGCTAGTGTTAATGTCATCTGGAAAAAAAATCAAACAAATCTTTACTGTTAGCAATTTGCACTTTAAATGAACCAAATGCTTATCCCTGCTATGGTCCAAAGAATTCAGGTGTCAGCACATCAATACCTTTTGTCAATTTGGAAATTCTGTTTTTGCCTTGCACAAAGCACAGGGATTTTAACATCAAACCACAAGGATTCCACTTGTTAGCAGTTTATACACTGATAAAATGATGACAAAGATGCTCTATCAAGATATTGTTGCTTTTCATTTTCAGTAACAGTGTTTTCTCCATGGCAATACAACTGGGTTAGCAATCCACATGCTACAACCACAATGCAGTTTGTTTAATTAGAGCTGAGCATAGCGATTGAATCCCTTTTGACTTTAATATGGACTGAAACTAAAATAATTAAATTATATGATTAGGTACATTTGGTAAGTGATTAGGTCATTGTCATATGCACATGAAACTTCAGGAATCACTGAGCAGTACTCAGCATCAGCATTGAGAGTTACACAGTATTTCTAGAACAATACTGCCCTCAGTTGACAAGTAGTATGTGCTGCTGGTGCCACTAGTTCAGTAGAGAAATTTGGTGCAAAGCAACATGAACACAAAAGTAGACTGCGCATATATTACAGACCCAACTATTCGTACTTCTAGTGAACTATGCTTATTCATTCATTCATTCAATCGACTCTACCAAGTGTGCTATATAAACACCTTAATTTCACTTAAAAACTATATTTTCCCAAAGGTATCTATCCAGAGGGCGATTCAAGCGAATCTGTACAAGATTATTTCCACTTTGAGATTTTGTGTGCAATAGATCAACATTATTTTTGCAGTGAGTGTAGGTAGGATTTCAGTTATGATTGCTTTTAGCTTTGATTTTTATAGAAAATCCCAGCTCTTAGCTACTATAAACCATTAAGCAGTTGTTTAAAATGCCAGACTGGTTGAATTTCAGAGCATTGTGCTGGACACTTTATATGTGTAAAGCACAAATTTGGGCTAGAATCAATACATGCCTTAGTTTTTCCCTCATCTTCATACAGTATCTTTGTCCTCTATCCAGGTACAGCAGGAAATGATGAGTCTAAATATTCTAAATGAAAGTGTAAAGAAGAAAAAAAAATAATGTTAAGGGTACCAAGATATTTTTATTTTTTTATTCTATGAATTGACACAATTTATTACAAAACACTGAAAAACTGTAGACAGACAACAAATATGATTGTTTTTGTGAGATTTATGTTTTCATTCTTTTGTCTGTCTACAGACAGACAAAAGACAGACAAAATCTAACAAAGCATCTTGTCAAGTATATTATTTTGTATTTTAAATCACTAAATACTTTCTATCATAGACAATAGTTTTTTTCTTTAAATAGAAGAATGCATAAATGGTTAGAAAAATGTATTTGGCTTGCAGAACTACCTGAACCCTTCACTCCTACTTCACTGATGGTAGGATGATGAGACAATTCAGTAATAAACACAAGCCACTGATCACACATCATAAGGTTTCTCGGACTTGTACAACATGTTATGCACCAATCGGACTAGAAGGACAGATGGTAAAGGATGTTGAAGGAAAATCATCTACTCTCTTGTGTACATGCGTTTCCAGGACCCAAATGTCCTCATATCACAGGATGTCAGCAAGCACTCAAAATGTGGAATCAAAACCATATAAATGTAGTTAAACAGAACTCCTGTATGAAAAAAGACGTTATTGTTTAGTAAAACCCATGATAAGTTTCATAACTGCCTTGTCTCCATCCATTTTCTCTTTTGCCAATCAGGTTTTTACATGTATGAGTCAATTAACAGTATTTGTGTTGTAGGCTACTTGGCAAGAAATCACAGTTTAAAATATGTATTATATGTATTTTAATACAAAGCACATGCACCTTAATTAAATGAATTTCTCTCCCACTCTGATCTTGGAGCTACACTAGTTGAGTATTTGTAATCTGTTAAGCCTACACCTTGAATGCAATTATTTGGCTATTTTTACTTATCTAATTGAAGACTTGAGTGCTCCAGTAATTCAATTTACCACAAGAGGTCAGCAAAAAAAATGACCTGTTGTTTTTGTGCCTCTGTTTGCTGTTTGCTTGTTTAAGGGTAATAAAAGCTACAAATGCATATCCCCCCTTTGTAGGTGACACATAAGAGTCACCATAAATTCTAATTAACTGTGATAAACCACACCAAACCCTTTACCCTTGATGATACTCAATAGCCTCTAGTCTCTCAGACATGAAATTGGCCTGTAGTCACACATCCATGGGCACAGTGGAGCTTTTACACATAAGCTGCCTTCAAGTGCTCCTTGGAAACTGCTCCTTCTGATTCAGGAGTTGCACATTTAAATGTGACTTGTCATGTATTCAAGTGTTTTTGTTTGGAAATAATAAAATCAACTCTGTCACAAAAGTTGTTTTCTGGTGACTGTTTTAGAAATAAAAGGATGGAGCTACAGCAGCAGCAGCAGAATGAGGAGGAGAAAATGCATGTGTAATTGTTGTGTTGTTTCATTCATTAACAACAAAACAGAAAATTAAACAAAGACAGAAGCATTCAACTATGCAAATTATTTACACAGAATGCCAAACTATAACATATAATAACACAAAATAGAATGCTGATAGACTTGTATAGTCTCCACCTCCTGTAGGTCATTTACCACTTTGTTGCTCATGGGCGCTCTTACAGTAATTACTAATTTCCCACTGCAATTGAAGTCAGCAATAGCCTAGATGACAGGTTCATCTTCGCCAGCAGATGGCTCTACTTACGTTTATGGTCCAAAAGTAATAAAACAACATCTTTTGCCAGTTTCCTCTATCTTATTTTAGAATACTTGCATACACATAACTGGGTTAATCACAATTTGAATATCACTAAGTTTCACATCACATATCACGTTTATAACTTCGTCTGAACAGGCCCTTTAAAATGACATTATAGGCCAACCAAGCCCATAGAAAAAAATAACTATCTATAATACATTTTAGTATGATAACCACAATATCATGCAGCTGCTAGCCTATAGGTCAAACAGTGTAGTCTAACACAGAAAACCTATAGCAATACCACAGGACATAAAAAATACCATCACGTGTGATAAGGGCACTAAAAACTCACATTAGAAACCCCTAGAGGAATATTGCAGGAATCGTGATTTTTCTTTAAGGAAAGATTCTCTCTAATTATATCGAGTAAATGTCACATATGAAAATGCCAAGCGTAAAAAGTGCCATTGGGGGGAAAGAAAAAAGAACATTTAACCAAAGAAAAACAAAATAAACAACAACCACTAATCCTTCCGTATAGGCCTGCCCTTTCCCCCCCATCCGTGCAGTGTGTGATGCAGGAATGTGGAGGATGCTGCGAGTGTCCACCTGATACACTGATGGGCGCCCGGGGGAGGGTCTCCACTGCCTCTAACGCAGAGGGCTGCCTGCCATAACACGACTCCATCCGCCAGCCCAGACAGGGGGGGAAGCGCATCCTTAGAGGTTTGCGAAGGGAACATGATCAACAGGGAACTCGATCCCGTCTCCGTTCGCTCTTTAGTCCAGAAGATTGACAATTCCACTTGTTTTTTCTTAAGGACATAACTCTCTATATATACTATATAACAAAGAAGCTGGCGTCGGTGTTCGTGCCGACACAGACCGTCATCAGCTGCACCGTGAGGCGAGGTCATCGCACACCACGGTAAGATGCTTACAAACAACACGGAGCCGCATTAAAAACACACAGGTTACTTGCTTTTGCACATGCATATTGTTGTATTCTGATTAAAATTATTTTACAACCTGCTTTTTCAAACCCCCCCCTGCACGTAGCCTTGATGCACAGTACAGTAGCCTACATGCACTGATGTTATGGAGCAAATTTCCTCTCTCATCTTTAGATCGCGTTGTATTTCACTAAAAGCTATAGGCTAGTAGTTTTTGCTACGACAGGTCAAGCATTCTCCGTAATGGGAAAATGCAGGCCACCTCGGATGGGACATACATTCATATCGCCTGCCATTCCCATGAGCATAGGCAACATGGACTACAGTAAATATGGGTTAGTGGAGCAAATCCACCCGCCCCGCGACCACCGAGATGCTTCACGCGAATGTCCAGCAATAATTTGCTTTTCACCTTAAATATGGAATGCAGTGCTATAATATAAAAAATAAATTCTGATCAGATTTTGTGAGCAAGAGGCGCGTTGGTTGCAGCAGGCTCACCGGTCTAGACAGAAAACGTGAGGGGGCGAGGTACAAACAGGCCTAGTAGCCTGCTGTAGGCTGCACACTCAGCTAAAGATACATGTGTGTATGAAAGCTATAGGTTACACCATGAAGGGAATTATTGTATGATAGCTGACATGATAGTAGCCTAATATCTAGTCGTTTTATTTGGATGCAAGGTGCCATTATTTATATAGGCTACATGTTCTGATATTATTATTTGTGATTAACATTTATTATTTTGAAAATGGCCACAGACAGTATATCCTAGTTATCATCCATGAGCCAACATGACCATGTTCTGATATTATTTTGCTAATAAGTTGAGTTTGTTTCTTTAGTTAAAGTTATTTGGCAGTCAAATTCCTCACAGTGTGAGCCCTGCCCCAGATTTTCTAAGAGTTTTCCTATATTTGGACCACTTTGAGGTTTGTAGGCACCAACTTCAGACGGTGCCATCAGATGTGCAGGTCTGCTCATTTGGCAAATATTGACCCATCAGCTTTTAGAAAGTACACAGTGTTGGGAACATTTTAGATTTGCAGAACAAGTATACACAAAGGCATACGCAGGCTGTAAAGCAATTATTTTTACAGCTGTAATTGGTTGGTGCAGACTGTGGCCTTACTAGTATGACAATAATAGACAATGAGGTGATACACTGTTATAATTGCTTCAGTATGGGAAACTGATGGAAATGTCATGTGCTCGTGCCTGAATTATAGATGTCCCTCATTCAGTATAACCTCATTCACAATAAGTTAACCCTCAGTTCCATCCCTGATTAAATGGCCTAATAAAGGATGATGTTAATTTTAGAATTTCAATACAGTCGTCCATGCTCCATATCCATACCATGCTCGTCCATGGTATGGATATTACATAGCAATGACATTGTTTTCACCTTGGGAATACAGGAGCCATGTGCTTACACAGAGATTAATTTCATGATGATGCCTTTGCACTATCCTAATTGGGAATCTTGCTGATTATTGTAAATAGTTATACGGTCCTGTTTTGAAACATAGCTCTACATATTGAAAACTGGTAAACAGTGCATGAATATACACCACCGGTCACAAGTTTGGACACACCACATTTTTCTTTATTTTAACTATTTTCCACATTTTAGAATAATAGTAAAGACATCAGAACTATGAAATACCACATATGGAATTATGCAGTGACCAAAAAAGTGTTGAACAAATCAAAACTATCTTATCCTACTATAAAATGAGGAAAACTGTCCGTCTGTCTGTCTGCATCCATTTTGCTCCTCAGTGGATTGGCCAATCAATCTGAAACTGCACATGGGCATTGAGCATTGGCATAGGCAGGGACTGACAAAGCTGATTTTTCCATTTTCCCAAATTTATGCTGTTTATGCCCATTTTTGGCAAGTCTGCGCGGAGTTGTAGCGATTGCATACCCGGGTATGGACTAGTATTTTAGATTCTGTAAAATAGCCTCCCTTTGCCTTGATGGAAAGGCAAAGGCTTTGGAAAGAAATTCATACATAGGCATCAACTTCACTATTTATATTTGTCTAAGAAACACATTTCAAGCATTTCAGCATAAGCCTTTAGATCAAAATGGCTTTAAGATAATGAAAAACATAGTACATTCAATCAGGTGTGTCCAAACCTTTGACTGGAAGTGTAAGATAATCACATTCATATTGACAATACATGTGGACAGTTAATGAACTTTAACATATGCACGCAGGGCATTTTCCTCATGATTATTACTCCTGTCAAGATATGACAGCAGCCCATGTGGACAGCCGAGAGCCATGGTCGTCGGCCAGTGTCAACATGATCCACTTTATGGTTCTCTGACATTGTTTGCTTAAAATGACGGCCATCTGCTTGAGGAATAATTCAGATGTTGTCATAGAGCCTCTATCAGGTTACAGTTATAAAACCTAATTCAGTGGCTTTAATGGTGATGAGTTTGGTGATAGACACATGGGCAGATGAGAGAGAGATGACAGAATGGAGAAACAGAGCAATGAGGGGAGGAGATGAGGGTGTGGGAATGGATGGGTTGTTCACGTCCAGGATAGGAGACAGCACTATGCAGCTGGGTCTGCTTGACTTGGTTTAAGAGATGAAATGAAACTGAGGATACCTTGTGTAAAGCTTAGTGGGTGAAATTTCCTCTCAACTGTGGTTTGTTTATGTGTTGGGAGAGTTGTGTAAGCAAAAAGAAAATTGTCACTTCTCTCTTCTCTTCTCTTCTCTTCATCATTTCTAATGTTTACTGTAAATGCTAAGCAACTAGACAGGGGAGAGCATAGGGACCCAGGTTGACATCCCAGTGTTTCTATATGAAATAAGCTCTGTGACAGTACACCACTGCTTCATTATTCATAATCGATGTGGAGTGTACTCAAAGGTTTGTAGTTTCATTGAAATCCTTTCAGGGATAAAACTGTCTTGGAAAAGAGTTTCATGTAGGGAGGTGGCAGCCAGAATGGATGAGCACAGTGTGGGAAAGCAAAACTTTGATGTTTGATCATTGCAAATTTGATAATCTTAATTACACTCAGTGTTATCATGACTTGCACATTCAATCCTTAGGCTGCAATCATCATCAGGGTTCATTTTAGCTGTAAATGTGTTAATGAGTTCCTCGGTAATTACAATTCAGATAAAACTGTTATGAAATGTTTTCATTTTGTCATTGTTGTCTGTCATTGTTTCTATGTCATTGAAAGAGGAAGTCTTCAAAGTGCGGCCTTGTCATTCAGGAACATGCTGTGTTCTATGTGTGTGTGTGTGTGTCTGTGTGTGTGTCTGTGTGTGTCTGTGTGTGTGTGTGTGTGTGTGTGTGTGTGTGTGTGTGTGTGCTGACCAGGATGAGCTGTTGGGTGAAGCGGGAGAATAAGAGAGGCGAAATCTCGTAAAACTCTGAAATTGTTTTCGGTTTGTCGGCAAACATGACACATTGAGGTGGTGAACACTGTGTTGACTTTTACAATCCATTAGTCACAATGGGATAACTGTCTCTGCAGTCTGCAGAGTGGTGTGAGGAGAACGATCTTCCCGCAACAAAGTTGCCTTTTAATCTTGATGATGAAGTGTGTGGGAATGGAATTGCCTGTGTTCCTTATATGGGCAGCTGGATGTGGGATGGGGATTGATGCTCTCATGCCTTACAAAAACCTCTGTCTGCTCTGTTATCATCATCTGCCACTGCAGCCATACTTTTTAATAGAGAACACTGCACTGCAGCATCACAATCAAATTACCATGTTTTAAACAAACTGCTGAGACATTTCACATTTGAATGCAAAGCTAACAAATTTATTTTAAAAGACCTAATGCTTGCATTTAACTTTCGACTCAGTGTTGGTTCTTTTTTGGCTTAACTATATTATTAGACATACACAAACACCTGCTTCAAGCTTCTCAGCCTGTGGTGTTAGGCAAGGTTCTCAAAACTAATGCAAGGCTTGTGGTGTAACTTTGCTGTGAGGAGAGGAAGTACATGTTGTCACTGTGTCTATGATAGTGAGTGAAGAAAGTGACTGTTCATTTTAATGAGCACTACTGCACTCTTTAACACAAAGGGTTGTTTCAGGCGACACTCATGGTGAGGCAGGCAGGAAAGCCAGCTGCAGCAAGCAAATGAACAAGGCAGAGTTGATTAGGATGGCGTTTGGTTTTTTTTGTGTGGCATAAGAGAGACTGAAACTATGAAATCGTTTAACATTTTTTGCTTCAATTTGTATCACATGTGTATAACATCATGTATTAGCACTATTCTATTTGCTTGATTGATATTTTGCTTGTTTTACACCATGCATACCGGACTCTAGTAAAAGGAACAAACTGGAACATGATCAAGTGATAAAGTTTTCACCCCTGGTTGGGCTGCAGTAGAAGGAGTGGTGAAGTTGTAATTGCAATGATTATCCTCTCTGGTCCCCGGTCCCGCCTAGACTGTGGCCCAGAAGTGTCATTTTCAGTGTCCTCAAATTTGAGGGTGGAGATCACTGGAGTAAAGCTGGTAGTTGAGGTCGAACTCTGCTCATCCACCCACACCCTACATTGAAATCAATGGTTTGAATTGATATGGAGGCGTCAAAACAAGACCCATTTCAAATCAGGGTTGTTGAGGCTTATCTTTTGACACGATAACTAGCTCAGTCAATTAAGATTCAAGATTCATGCAACTAGGAAATCACAGGAAATATTCTTTTCTCAAAATAACAGATCTATTAGTGAACCGTAGGTGAAGTAGAGCTGCCCTTCAATTTCTTTTGTTTTGTTAAACATATGTTACACTTGTTTCAGCTTTCAGCACAATAATTTTCTCCAGCCCATGCTGTGAAGTGCAGCAAAGCATTTCACCAGCATCTGGCCCAGTAATTTCACAGCAGGCAATCACAAAGATAGAATACAATTTGCGAAACACGCAGACTCTCACCCTGGTCTGAACCTGTGCAGAATTTCTGTGAAATCAAATTTTGAAATCTGAGTCTCAAGTTACTCTCAGCAGCATCGAGGAACATGAATGAAGGTTACTTCATCCGCCTGTCCTCCTCTCTGCAGGCCTATGTTTGTACGATTATACATCAAAACATGGATTCATCATCTTAAGGGAACTATGTGAGCCTCTGGGGTTCGAGCCATTAATAATCTATTTGTGTGTCAGGGAGACTGCATGTGAATAGCATGAATAGCTAACATTAGATTCACTGAACCCATTGAACCTGTAGTGTGTGTGAGCCACAGAGGGTGTAGTACTTCTCAGACCTGTCCTTGGATTTTAAATTATTTTGGTCACGCACTCCACATTTTAAATCAATCAAAAAAAGATTGAGTATTAAATCCCCCATAATGTTACAATGCCAAAGAAAGACACCGAAATGAAATCCAAACAGTGTCATCGAATTCTTTACAGCGTAATCAAAAGAAATGTTAACTTTACTTTGTAGACATGCTTAGCTACTCAGTGTTGCCTGTTTTGGTATGAATTAATGATTGAGCCACAGAGTGCTGGGTGATGACTGCACTGCTATAAAACTTTAATGACCTGCACATGTTTCCCCTCTTAGTCAATGGGCAGAGTGGCACAGAAGGAAGTGCTTGTGCCTGCAGTAATTGTATGCCGTGAGCATGTCTTCTTCTTGGATTAAATGTTCAGGGCTGAATGGAGAAAAATACTCTATGTAAAAAGATAAAGATGATATCATAATGGTTTCCCAAGGGACTTTTATGCAAGTGAAATATGAATAACACAGCACATACATTTTTTATACCGATTATCATTTAGCTCAACTTTTTTTTATCATTAATAATGATATATTACCATTGCAAAAATTTTTGCCTATGTTTTGCAAACTTATTATGACTTAGTATAGCACAGCACCTATTTTATTATTAATATCTTCTTACCACTGCTTGGCAACTAAACTTTATCTAAACCTTCCGCCTCTTTAAATAACAGCATGATGCATCAGACGGCAGCGAGCTCCACCTGGGAGCTGAAACGTTTTGGCCTCCCCACATCCAGAGATCAACACTGGCATGGCCATTTCTGCCTGGTTACGCTGTGATTCATCCTTGATTGGCAGATTCTGTGATAGGATTTGTGTTTGCGGGCCTGGTCAGAGGTCACATGGGCTATGTGGTGATGCTTTTTCAGTACGTGGTTTTAGCTTGAACTCTTTCTGTATCATCGTTATAGATTTCTGAATACAAACCATTTTCAGAAGATAAATTGAGAATGGGCGGAAGTATGAAGATTGTGAGAAAAACATACCTGAGATGCAAAAGTAGACTTAATCAATTTATCTTCACAAAATATGTGGTTTATATAATATTCTAAGTACATACACCTTTCTTCGTCAGGCATGCAAGCTGATTATCTTCATCATATCAGAAGATTAACTGATTAGGACACTTTCAGAAATCTTGTTGTTGTAGGTCTTCATCTAAGTGTTATAGAAAAACACAATCTTCCCTCTGTTGTTGCATTTTGCTTTAAGTATAGCATTTTCGTAGACATTGGTAGTGCTCTCATTAAGACAGTTATCCAAAGATGTGGATTTAGTCAACCTTAGTTAATTGTCCCCACTGTCGCAGAAATGATTTTAAAATCACAGAATCTTGAAACTATCAATTGCTTAAGACAGATATTTGCTTCAGTATGAGTGTGCATCTGGAAGATAAAGTCTTAGATAAAGAGTAGATAGCATCCCCACCATTGTGATCCCCACAATAGAGAAGTGATGTGACAGCTTTTCTCCAGTGATGACAAGAGTGCTTAGAAACATGTGGGTGATGCAGTGAGTCTCATTGCAGATAGGTTAATGTACAAATCAGAATATAGTAAATTGTTTTCAACATAGGTGTGGGCTGCATCTGGATGATACATGATAACCATATAGCTCAATGAAGACAGACCCATTTTTATTATTGTATGCATTGGAAAGTAACTTGCACCTGCTGCTGGAATCAGATAAATTGTAGAATGGTCCGTACACACTGTGTAACTTAAAGCCTAGTTTTTCAATGATCTCCAGTGGTTTATAGTACTTGGGTAAAAGGGGGTGTTTGTAAAGGCGATGATGTTTATGTTCAAATGCCATATACAGCATAAAGACAGAGCAAAGGCAGTGCAAATTAACAACATTTGGAAAAGCTCAGCACTGCTGCTACAGTATGGGAAAATAGGTGTTTTCTGCATACTTAGTTCATTCTCAGTGGCCAGTTTTCCTCAGCACATCTCAGACTGAGTGGGCTTGGCCAGCTGGGCCCAGTGACTGACTCACCTCTTCTCCTCTCCTCTGCTTGCTGCTCGGCTGTGTCGCAGTGGCCAAGTGTTAACAATATGGCTTTGTGTCTCACACCTGTGGGCAGAGGGACCCTGGGAGAGTGGGAGTGAGTGGGCGCTAAGAGGCATGCTTTCTTTCTCAGATTCAGCCGGGCCGATAGAATAACATCACAGTGAAGGCTTTGTGTAAATAGCGAAGAAATTATGGCGCTCTAATTCCAACATAATATGCAATGTTTTTTTTTTTGTGTTATGCTCGCATTCATGGACAGATCCAGTGCTGTATGCATGGAAAAACTCTAATTGGGAAATTGAGCAATGGGATTGGGATTGAACAATGTAACTGTTGTAACTGTTATTAAATTTGGTGATAATTCTTATTTAAATACTGTTTTGTTGAAAGCAAGATTTGAATGTGTGCAAACTCTTTATGCGTAACATGTTTGGAAAAACTGTGTTTGTGTAGAATTTGTTTTGCATGCTTGGAGATAAATAGCTTATTAATTCTTTGCTTCGCCACAGTGAGTAGGTTGCAAAAGGGATGTTTCTCACAGTGTAGAAGTTGCGGGAATGAGCGCTAAACACAGTACAAGAACACTACATGTACAATTATTGCACATCAAAACACACACATACACATACTCTCACCCACTTGATTAAATGTAGTGCAAAGTCCCTCTCTCAGACAGATTGTGCACAGATGCGGACTCCCACTCATTCCAGTCCCTTTTGTTATGTATTCAAGCCTTTCATGGGGATTTTTCCTTTTAGTCAGCCTTAAACAGTGAGTCAGGGAAAATCTGCCTTACTTGCTATGCAACAAAATCATGTGTAGTGCAGCCTTTTGGTTTGATTGAACTTTGTTTGATATGTATTCTAACTTGCTCAACTTTGCTTAATTTTCCAGGTGGTATCTGTTTATGAAGACCACATGATCCCACGTGCCATGATCCAAGTCTGAAGCTCTGACACACTTCAACAGAATCTCAGCCGCCGGAACCAGCAATAAACAATCTTCTCTCCATCCAGTACTGCTACCAAAAGCTCAGAGAGGATGTGAGTGGGAGCTGGACTGAGGGTAGAAAACCCCAATAAGTCCGACCAGGAAAGGAACTAGGAGTACATGGTTGCTATGGACCGACGAGTCAACTGATACCAGATCTCACTGGCTTTGCTTGGAAGTGTAAGTCTTTTATTAACCCTCCTGACCACAGTCCAGTTCGATTTCATTTCAGCTCAATCAATCCAGGGAATCAATTGAAACTCAATCCATTAATGGGAAATGATCCTGTATTCTCAGTGTCTCTCTTCTAGATGAGACTAATTGGATTTCATATCATTTCTCCTGATTGATTCTTTTGACCTTAACCATGCAGCAGACACAGTGATCAGAGGACAAGTAACCGGGATTTAAAAAATGACACTGTGAAGATACAGTAGCATGCCCTCTATCTGCTATCATTGTCTTGGAAAGGCTTTATGATGGCAGGGGTTGCAATAAAATGTTTTGGAATATGTGCTATGCTAGATACAAACCTCTCACCTAGACTCCTTCTAGACTGATGCATTTTGAAAGCTAGTTTTGTTGCAACTGTAGCTAACCCTCATATGTGAAATACTGCAAGCTGTATTTGAGGATATAATACACACTAACCCGACAGAGAAGCTTCATCCTTTTTACTGCCTCTGTGTGCTAAGGATGTCTTCCATTATGGCTGTTATCTCTGAACCCGGAATCCAGACATTTATCTCCTCCAGCCTCACTCCTCTCTCTTCTCATCTCATCTCCTCTCTCATCTTTCCTCTCCTCTCTGCTGCCTCACTTTACTGACATGTATTTGTGCCCTACTTCCATCCTTTTCCCCAGCACTTGACAACTGAAGTGGTGGCTGTTTCTGGTATTCTTTTTTTGCACTGCCTTTGTTCTTTCTCTCCTTGTAAACAAACAACTTTTTTTTTTTCTACGAGACATGTCATCCATCCTGTGCCAACCACAAAATGGATTTGTCTTTGAGGCTGTATTGATTTGTGAAGAACCTGAGACTTGAAAGGATACGACTATCTATTTGATATAATTTTTATTGTTTGAGATGCCACTATAAAAAGAACATTTGATACTTTTCTCCTAAAGCAAATTGTTATCCTGACATTATAGAATCTTTTAGAAATAATGAGATTAAAAACAACAAGTGCAAGTACTCAATATTGGAAATATCCATATTTGAACAGACAGGTTTTCTGGATACCTCATTGTAATTTCTAAACACATAGCCACACATACTTAACAATGTTATTTTCTATTATTCCAGACCATAATTCATAGGTCAATAAGCATATACAGTATCCTCTGGCAGATATCCATAAATGTCCTCCAGACAATGTCACAGATAGAACATGGTTGAATAATTTAGAAATCATGCATTTTTCAAATCAATGCTGATTCCACCACAGTAAGCTTTTAGCAGGGTCAGGTCAGACTCGACAGTGACAGCTTTTATATGTTTACATGCCATACATCATGTCCCACTAGCTACTGTGGTCAATGGCAATTAATCTACAGCACCATCTAGAATATAAATCTAACATGTAATGGAAGATTGTGGTGTGGGGATGCAATTGTGGATCCTTTGGTTAGATTGTGTGTAAGTGGGAGTGCATCATGAAAACAAAATCTCTGTAAGAGGTGTGGCAGTGATTCTCTTATGCTCTGTGCGTGTGTGTGTGTGTGTGTGTGTGTGTGTGTGTGTTAGACAGGAAAACACATTTGGTTTAAACCTTTTATTTTGATAAGATGACATAGCGATCAATGGTTTTGACGATGAATAGATCTGCTTTTATGCATAATTCTACACTACAGAAAATGAAAGCAGATCTAAGCAGGTGGCAGTTGGGGTTGAGATGGAGGCAGAGTCTTTGTGCATGCAGTAACACACAACAGCAGAATGCACACAGCAGATTGCATGGAGAGCAACAGACTGGGTTAGTACCAATGCAGTTTGATATTGTCCGCCCTATTCGGGGAGAATGTGTGTGACTGCTGATGTATAGTGAACCTTCTGTTGGGTGGACCAATGGACTGCAGCCTGCTAGATTTTCCTGACTGAACTTGCTCATTTCAATCAGGACAATTCACGTATTAGGTTTACAAATCCCAAAAAAAGCAGTCCATCAAAGAACCAAAATATAAAATATTAGGACAGCATCTCCTTGCTATTTCCTGACACTTAAGATGACCCACCCGATATCCCTGTAGCAAGGAGACAAAACACTGAAACATGGCGTTCCTAGATCAGATACTGGCCATAATAACATTACATAATACCTATTTTAACTGTGTGTATGGCAGCCATTTACACAGGAAGACCAATCAATATCCTACAGGATCAGACAGAGGTCATACTACCATTATGTGAGACCTGTCAGAGCTGTGTGTGCCTGGACCAGCTTGGTCAAGGGGCGTATTTACATAGTGACACAATTAACTATGTGTCCAGTAGACCAACTGTTGTTTTCTGAGTGACACAAAGTCCAAATTGATGAGAAAGCAAATGATGCCTCAGGATCAGGAATGGACATTCAAGCTTTAATGAATCAGAACCCAGCAACCGCCTGTGTATTTTTTATTTTTTTTTCCAAATATGCCAATCATCAGAGCAAAGGCAACCAATCCTGAAGGAATGAGTCATGTAGTGATTAGGAGGCAGTCCACATCGGAGACAGATCAGCTTGAGCTTGAAGGAGAACTAGGAGCTCATCATTGCGTTTTCCAGCATCAGCGAGGATCAAAGGGGAATTTTTGGGAGCGCAGATTGTCGGAGTAGCAGGTAACAGGACCTGGAAGACAGAGGATAAAAATCAGTGTTAGTTTGAGCAATGATAACCGAAGGACCCTTGCTTAATCTGTCTGTTTTTTTAATGTTTAATATCGACGCTAACTGCTGAGAACCCATAATAAACTCAGACATAAGAACATGCATGGGATTGAATGAGAGACTCACTATTAAATTCACTGTACTGTAGAAACACATAGAAAGCCATAAGGAAACAAACAAGGTGTCTGTATATAAACTGGAAAATCCAATGCCTGTTTTAAATGATGCACCAATATGTGAATTAATGGTAAGGTGAGGAGTTAACATTTTGAGGAAAAGACGTATAGATGGATTACTGAACAAGCTACTCAGTGAGGTCCTGGCTGTGAAGATGAAATTATTTGCCCGAAAATACTGTTTTGATGGAGGACAGCTGCAAATTATTGTATTGTATTAAACCAGTGGACTATGAAGGCACATACTAGGAATATGAACAAGAAAGGTGGCAACAGAGAAGACAGCACAGATATTTTAACTACCAATTTGCTATCCCTGACCTCATATAATGAGCTGCAGCAGTCAAATAAGATGATAGAGTAGGGGCTGATCTACTGTAGCTGTAGCTCAGTCTGATTGAAGGCTGGATAGACTGCGGTTTGGCTTTTGGGCAAAGGCAGCGTAGAGCATGGACCCCTTGAAATTTGGGATGGGACAGATGATGAATTCATCATTATGTATTTCCAACTTCAATGCCTAACCAATCTCTTAAATGGGACTGAAGTTTTGTTATCACAGTATACAGCAATACAGGTTCAGTCATGATTTCCCAACAAGATGCATGTGACAGCGATTGGTGAATTTGAAACAGTGCAGTAGATCTGATCTCCACTGGCAGGGTGATGATTTCATGTGGCCATTTACCTGCAAATCATAAAACTTCATGCATCAGTATAAAATGAGAGTCAAGTGTCGACCTTGCAGTAGTTATCATGGTTAAAGAAGGAAATGCCATTCCAGTCATTAAGCAGCTGAGCCCAGAAGTGCAACTCTGAGCAGCATCCTTCATCCAAACTATTAGATCATGCCAATTAGCCACCTAATAGACATACTGAGGAGTCAAGAGCAAATCTTTTTTGTTACAGTAGCTACAGGTAAAGAATGACACAATCACGTTGAAGTTAACTACCAAGTATGCAAACTAAAAATTCCAGAGAAGCAGCAGGCTAACATTTTTTTTTTTTTTTACCAGTGGGACCTGTCAAAGGAATATTAACATTTACTAACATTTCCTAACATTTTACCTCTAAAACTTAATTTAAGTTGTAAAGGCCGCATTAAACAGCATTCAAGGACTTTTGAGGCCTTCAATGTAGGTAATCAAATTCAAGACAATTTAAGATTTTTTCAGGACCTGCAGACATCAATGGTCCAAAAAACCTTGCTTGAGTCGCTAGTCATTTTTGATAAATGAATTTACTGGTGGGTGAAATTGCTAAATCTAGTGAACTCTACAAGTGGGCAACATTTGCTGTTTTTAGCCAAATAAGTGTCACAGTTGGAAATCCAGCCAGTTGAGGGGGCATCTGCTACTGTTTCTTCTGCTGAGCAAATTACCCGAAGTCGTGTTACTGACACGCTCCATCTGCTGGTCGGATGGCCACATTGCGGCAAAAGTCAAAAGATTCGAAGACGTGGTTTCCAGATTTATTTTTCAGTTTGTTGTTTTTTCACTTTGGCACAAGCAGAAAAGGCTTTGGCAGCTGCAAAAAAATCCCTGTAGAGGAAAAATCTTGATGCACCTTTGTGGAAAGGCTGTCTTATGTGTTCATAAGTCAATTGTTATTATATTTCTTCTTATTCTCATTTATATGGGTTTTCATCTGGCTTGCAATTAGATAAACAATAAACAATCGGCTTTCCACTCAGAGGTATGGCTGGGATTAATGTTCACCTGCCTATAGCCACCACTGTTATTTTAGTGAAGGTCAGTGTGAATCAGCACAGAAAGTCATTATGCAAATAGTTGATTTTACATATTCAGAAGTCCACATCATTTGTATGCTTAAACACATTTTCAGGACACACAGCAAGGTATATACATTATTTAACACAAGTGATGTTGAGCTCATTGAAAAGGAAGATATGACTACTGGTCACAGTGAGATTGTGTTGCAGAATCTTCCAGAAATGTTTCAGGGTTGCATGAAGTTAAAAACCTCTCAAATACCTTTTTACTTTTGTAGTTGGAAATGGAAAATACATAACAGCACCTTCTACTTTACAGTATGTAATTAATTAATGATAAAGATGAGTGAGCAGGCTACAAGTCTGCCAAAAGGAGAGGATATGTTTCTAGGGTAGGTGGTGCTATTTCTGATGGCACTTATCTCTGGGTGTCTTTTGCTAATTCAGGTTTTCATGTGAGAGCCAAGGTGAGGGAGATGGTAAAGTGAAGCGGAGTCCTTTTTAGGATGCTATGAGTCTTGGGATTTGAGAGCTTTATTCATCATTGAATTACCCAGGGATTTGCCATTGTGTTGAGTTATTTTTTCATGGGTTTCTGTAGCTGTCACACACTGCCACACATTATGATCTACAAGTCACTTCTGTACACCAACACAAAAGGAAAGCTTGTTGATTTTGAACAATGCATATTAGTGCACAAAATATTAACATTACCCTCAAGGTTCAACCGGCCTAGTTATGCATTCTAAATGTTAGCATGGATCATGCATGGATAAGATAATACGCTTCTGCTCTCCCATCTCAAGTGATGCAGCATAATTGAATTCACTGGGAACATTAATGACAAGCAGGTGGTGGAGGCTGAAGTATGACAATATTGTTAGTATCCGGTTAATACAGACAGAAAGGCAGGGCACCCTGGAATGAATAGTACAATAAGTAGCTGATGGGGATGTAATAGCCCATTATATTCTGGCATCTCAGGGCTTTTCATGGTCTAAATATTTACCAATATCCAAGGACTTTTGACTTTTGAGGCCTTGAGTCTAGGTGGTCAAAATCAAGACATTTTATGACCTTTTCAGGACCCATAAAAACCCAGAATTTGTTAACACATTAACATTTTCCCCCAAGTTAGCTAGATTTGCAGTTAGTCACTTTTGAAAAGCAAATACATTTTCTTAATCTAGGAACAAAACGGCCACGCTGGCAACATTTGCCGTTTAGCCAACCAACACCGTGGGACTTTCCGCCTACACAACCAATGAGACGTCTGCTGCCGTTTCTTCTTTAGTGAATTATCGAGTTGTGTTTTTAATGCCCTCCGCTGGTCGGATGGATGCATTGCACCAATCAAAAGATTATTATTATTTTATTTTATTTTTTTAAGATGCAAAGCAACTCATGGGCCTGTAAAGTAACTCACTCACTCACTCACAGTTAGCCTATCTGACCCCTAGTGTCCGTTAGGAGGCATGGCAATGTCTGCAGACAACACACTAAACCAGGATCATTCACTCTCCTCTCTGCAACATTGCTTAACTGTGATTGTTTTTCACTTTGACATTAAAGGAAAGGGCAAAAATAATCCTCTATTAGTTAAAAGTTAAAAATGACATTTCAGTCTAGACAACCTTCATCAGACCTATGCAGGAATAACCCTGCATCTTCTCTCAGTCTAGACCTGAATTATCCAAACTTTTTGGATTTATCGGGGCCACTTATATCCATTCGACGTACTCTACATATCAATTAAATTCTTGTTTTTTTGCTGGCTATATAAAGCTGCCTGCAGATGACAGACATACTATGGCCTCTGCAGTGACCCATACACACAGCATGCATTGCAGCATGAAGCTGTAGGAAGGGATTGTGTGTGAGTGAACGTGATTTGCCCAGTGGGGTAGCGTGGGGAACAGGTGTCGACACTGTCAGCTTGTTAACACTGGAGAGATATTTGGCTCCTTCAACACAGTGTGGCACATATGCAGCACATACCCTTTGGCTGTGGAACGTATGTGCAGGCATGCATGCATGTGAAGTGAGAAAAGGGGGAACAAAATGTGTCTCTGTGTGTGTGGTGTGTGTGCGTGCGTGCGTGTGCGTGCAGATGTATGTGTGCGTGTGTGCCTTTATCACGGGTGTTATGTTTACTGCACAGAGATGCTGTACTGTGCAATATCCAGAGCCCCTAATTTGTTGTCAAATAATAATTTATAAGCTGCAACATACATTTTGCTTTGAACATCAGCACATTGTCACAGCAGTATTATGTAGCTCCAGTTCCTACAAAAGCATTGGGAGTTATATTTATATGAAACCCCCCTAGGGTGGTGTGCAAAAAAAATCTCTCAAACATCACAAATTAGGCCCCTAGATGACCCATTTCCAGAAGAACTAAATTGACACAATGAATTATTCCATCCAATCTAGTGTCCTCTATAACGAGAAGGCGACGTAGAACAGAGGATAAATTAGAGCATTCAAATCTTGTTTCTCTCATTTATTCCATCAAAGCCACTTAGGCAGATTTGCCCTGTTTGCCCAATTTATTCTATGATTTCTTACCCTCTCATTAGGAGGATAGGAGAGAAAAGAGAGGAGACGGATGTGGGTTTGGAGAAATTGTCTGCTACATTTGGAGATAATAAGACACGAGGATAATGTGTCAGAATCGATTTAGTTCTGGTGTCATGAGGAACGTGACATATCCTTTTGGAAATACTCTCACAGAGCTCTGCCACAATTAAATCACTAATAGCTTCTAGCGAAAAAAGTAAAAGGGAAGAGTGAGAATGTGATTTAGAATAAAATAATGGTTCACTGTTAGAGAGAGTGAGAGAGACAGAGGGAGGGAGAGAAAGGCAGAGAGAGGCGAAGAGGAAAACAAGACCATCTGGTCTTCCTCATAAAGCCAACAATATAACCTATATACTTATACTAACACTCTGATTCTCTATCTAAGCCTGTTCATCAGTATCATTTTGCTTCTAAAAGAAAATCAAAATTATGCCCATTCGGATCACTGAAAAATCTGTGCAATGTTGAGTATCAATGTGGATGTCATTGTTTCTCCAGCTGACTCTTATTGTCACCAAGCAGGATGCTGTGCCATGCTGTGCAGTGTCATACATCAAAGATAGTATTGCAAAATGAGATGTCTTACATCTAACAAATATTATGTTGAGCTCATCTCCAGTGTCCAATTCAAAGACCACAGGGGATCTTGTTGCTGTCACCTATGAGATAATGCTTCCTTTTTGGTCCGATGTCTGGATATGAGGTTATTTGAGATGCTGCTCGTCTTTCAAATCAACATGACAGGACAAGGCTGCGGGCAGATTGCCCATAAGGAGTTGCACTGCCCAGTCAGACACACAGGCTGAATTCTCCAGCCTCATCAAGGCTGAGCTCTCCTTCACCAGGAGAGACATTTCTCATTGGTTTGGTGCCTTCTAGTGGAGTTTGTGAAGCATTACAGGACTTTGTCTGTTTTCTGTTGAGGAACAGTGAAATAATGTGATTTAAAATGGACATTGAACAATTTTTATTTTCATCCACAGTGACAATGGTGTTGTTTCTGATTGGGACCTCCATAGCCTTGAATAATTCTTCTCATGAGAACCAAACTGCAGGTAATTGTTGCAATGACCGAAGAACAATAATACTGCACATGACAAAGGAATAGATGTCTTTACAATTTGTTTTCCTGTGATGCTGAAATTATCAAAAAAATATCAAGAATTTGTTTAATGTTGTGTATTTTGGTGTGAGGTTAATATGGAACTAATATGGTCCACTGTGTCTTGTTTGCAGAAAACCCCACCCATCAGGGGGCTCATGTGCTGCCCTCAACACTGGTCATATCACTGCTTCTTATCATTATTGTCCTCCTGACAATCTACTGTCTAAGGTAAATACAACACACATACACACACACACACACACACACACACACACACACACACAACTCACTCTGTCTTAATGTGCATCTATCTCTCTCTCCCCATCTCTCTCTTTTTCTCTCCCTATCTTTCTTTCTCTCTTTCTCTCTCTCTCTCTCTCTCTCTCTCTCTATTCCTGTCTCTCTCTCTTCTCTCTCTGGCTATCTCTTAGAATGTGTGTGTGTGTGTGTGTGTGTGTGTGTGTGTGTGTGTGGTGGTGGTGGGGGGGGAGGGGGGGTTAGGGGTCAGTTGGGGTGGCTTGGGAACAGGCGGTGAACAGGGGGCTTATGGGTTAACAGCTGCACCTCAAGTAAGACAGCAAACAAACAGCTAGGTCAGATCAGGCGGTCGACACTCATTCACTGACCAACAAACTCAGACCTCGGGCTCGTCTTCCCGGCGAACACACCGCTTCTCATGAGAAGGAACAGCTTTGTCTCTCTCAAATGGTTGATATTGGTTTTGGTATTTGGTGTTTGCCTCCCTTGTGTGCTGAGCAGCTCTGTTCTAGAGTACGGGGTTATCTCATTTTTTTCTTTTAATACAGATAACTGGCCTTTATCCTCTCTGACTGTCTTGTTCGCTGTTTTCTTCTCTCGGTTTAATTAGGTTCAAAAACCACAGGAAAGCTCTAGTTACCTCGGTGGATAAGAAGATTCCAAATGGCTTCTTGGAAGAACAAGGTATTGTTTTGGTGTTAAAAAATATATATATAATACAACCACTGGTGCATGAAAATGTTGTAATGCAGTCTTTTGCTTTCATTTCTTTTTTATTTGAATTGTAAGTTTACACTGTCCTTTATGTGCTAGGAAACTTTCATGATCCTAACGCCAAGGTACTTTGAAATGTTTCTGTAGGCCTTTAACTTTCCGAGCACATAAGGAGCCATATAAACTTTCATTTCAAGTAAAAAAAAAAAATAAAAAAAGGAAAGGCCAAATTTGGAGCTGAGACAGTTTCATGCAGCAACAGCAGTATGTTTATGACTCAAGAAATCATTTCTGTCATGTACCCCCAAAAGTAGGAAATCTTAATGACCATCAGGCTTGTTTTTGCAGGTGCTATGAGAGCTTGTAATGTTCTCTATGGGGAAACGTTAGTATTCTGACCACCATATATTTCATCCCACACAGGAGAGCAGACAGTGGTCCTCCTCCCCAGATCTCCCTCTCCATCCAAGAGGTACTTCCCCATCCCTCTTGACTCTCTGGAGGACGAGTACCGGATACGCTCTGCAGACGACGGCAAGCTCTTCAGAGAAGAGTTCAATGTAGGTCTACTTGTGCCTCCACACACCTGAGCTAAGCATGAGTAATGGTTTATTTTTTGTGAACTATTTAGCAGCAGAGTATGTAGCTGTTTACAATCTAACTGTGACTGCGATGCTTGTCCAGCATGTATAGAACAAGTACCAAAAACTAGTCATAAAATGTTATGTTAGTACCGGATATGAATGTTTAATGAATGGCTTTATTTTTATCTTTTGGGGATTGGGTTCTCTCTTTATAGTCACTGCCATGTTACTACCACCATGGGTCCTTTGAGGAGGCGAGCAGAGAACACAACAGAGAGAAAAACAGATACCCGAACATTTTACCATGTGAGTGAAGATCTATATTCTGCAGCGGATAATATAAATGTAACCTTTGGACTTGGAATTTGAGTGATCAATAAAACTAACGGCAGGGCTGGAATGAAAATAAGAAGAAGCTTTATTCACAGGCGTTTGATCTTTTTCTTCTCTCTTCAACAGATGACCATTCAAGAGTGGTGTTAAATCATATGGATGGACATTTGTGTTCAGACTACGTAAATGCGTCTTACATCGATGTGAGTCATAATTGGAAATTGCAGGTTTTGTAGAGCTTTTCGCAGACATAGACTATGAGAAATTTGCACTAATACTTTGTTCTCTTTCACACAGGGTTATAAAGAGAAGAACAAATTCATTGCAGCTCAAGGTAAATGTAAATGTTAGCTTATTTCAGTTTTATGATTTTCCACAAGTAAACAATTAGGTTTCGGGCCATTTGTACATTATGTGTAACACTTTGGTGTTTTTCTTGATTCCCCTTCAGGCCCAAAGCTTGAGACAGTGGCTGACTTCTGGCGGATGATTTGGGAACAGAAGACAGCAACCATAGTAATGCTGACTAATCTGAAAGAAAGGAAGGAGGTAGGTTTGTCTTCCGTTATTCTCCTTCCATGTTAGATTCTACTGCCTCTACTAAGCAGGGCGGCGTCTAGTATGCACCTACACGATCTATATGGCTCTGATGTGCCATTACTTGAGCCCCTTTTGTCTTCTCCTGACCCAAAGTCATGGGCATAATTTATTTGACCCTTTCCCAACTGAGAATCTATATGAAGTGTCACCCAGCAGATTACTTAGCATCACATTAAATTTAGCCTCAAAGGGATGATCAATCGAGAGCCAAACTGGGTTTGATACTGCAGAACAGAGGCATTGGGGATCAATAAGGGAATAATTGTTGATAAGATCCTGAGAGGCTTCATGATAATTAGTTTGAGAATCCCATTAATGAGTTGAAACGTCACAGTGAAGATCTTATTGACTGACAGAGTAGCACACATTCCTCTTAATTGTCTGTGAATAGGATTGTGAAATACACACAACAAATACAATAAATGTAGCAATACAGCCGTTTCTAATATATCTTGTAATGATTATAAAGTGTCTTTAAAGTCATAGATGTGTTTTCTAATTAAAGAAGGATAACTGTTAACTGTTCCGATTCTTATTCTCTCACCAGGACAAATGTTATCAGTACTGGCCTGACCAAGGCTGTTGGATGTACGGAAATGTCAGAGTGGCGATGGAGGACTTTACCGTACTGGTAGACTACACCATTAGAAAATTCTGTGTACAATATGTAAGTAAAATATGTGACTCTATATATCATTATATATATAGCATTAATCATATATAGCATTAATCATATATAATATTCATTCTCAGCTCAAATCAGCCCAAATAGTAAAACGGCTTTATACTGTAGGTTTCTTAAAACACTTTTAAAAAGCATGTGTCATTTTCAAAACACCACTGTGTCTAATTAGGCGAAACATACAATAGACTGTGAGTTACTTTTCAGCACAACATAGTGAAGTCATATTTATAGAAACAAGCATACAGTACATTGTGCTGAAAAATAACTGAAGATATGTGTTGTCCCTAATCAGAGAAACAGTGTTTTCCATAATTTAAGATGAGATAAGATGAAACTGTAATGATCCCCTTGGGGAAATTGGGTCATTTTAACAGTAAATTGTAAAGATGAGTAAAGAAAAAATTAATATGAACAGAAAAAGAATATGGCAAATTCAGGTTATATACAGTGTACACAGCATACAAATTCAACACTAGAACATTGTAAGTACAATGTGTGAATGAAAATGTGGAAGAAAACAGATGTGAATTGACAGCAAATATACACAATGTGCAAAATGTGTATTGTATTCATATTAACACGTCTACAGAAGGCCATACATATGTATGTATTTCGTTTTTGTGATTTTGAGTGCCACGTTGGGTGAGATCTCAGTGTAATGCAAAGCCTTCAGATTGCAAAATTCACTTTGTTCCCTCTCCATTTGAACCCAGAGGGGTGCAGATATCCTCTCTGAATCTGTAGAAAGTGTTACTCTACTGTAGAAGCAGCACAGGCTAAGAGAATATGCTTTTACATCCAGCTCTCTGAGCACAGAACAGTCAGAAGTGTTCAGCAGAATGTAATTATATTTTCTTGTGGAAGCATTCATTAGACATGACTTATTCACACAGTATAATTAAATGATCACCTCCAGGGCAGAGAGCACATGCTAGACCAAGAAAGGCAAACCAGTACACAGTCACCTCTGCACAATAATTATATTCTGTGGTTTCACAAACAGCTAAATGGCCAAAAACACAGGTTTTAAGTTGATTTGGGGTTAATTTTCCTGCAGTTGCTAATTCTATTTGACTGCTATGGTACAGTAGCTGGACAACAAGTCGACTGACCGATTTTCTTTCCAGTTCCAGTATTAGTTTACAGGTTGGATTTGAGTGTGTCTGTGCTTCACAGCAGGCTAGCGATGGTCCCAGAGCACCCCGGCTGGTCACCCAGCTCCACTTCACCAGCTGGCCAGACTTTGGGGTGCCATTCTCGCCCATTGGCATGCTGAAATTCCTCAAGAAGGTCAAGACAGTCAACCCATCTTATGCCGGACCCATTGTTGTGCACTGCAGGTAAAAATGTGTGGGGGCAAGGATCTAGAGACAGCACAATAAACAAAGAGTACATTTCCAAAATTCTATATATTAATTTTGAAGAATAAATCCTTACCTGAATTTCATGAATTGATATTTCTAAAATACAGAGGATCCAGTCTTTAAAAGTAGTCTTTTTGATTTCCATGAGTTCCTGGCTATCATTCATAATTTAAGAGTCAGTTTTCAAATGATGAATATCCCATTTTGGAACAAAACAATGAGCAAAACTAAATTATGGTATGTAAAACAACAGTGTGTGACCTGTTATGTCAATAGCATGAAGATTTGGTTTTTGTGGAATGAGACAGAAAAGAGAGGTCAAAGGCTGACTGCTTTACTATAGGTTAAGGTAAAAATGTTTTAAAAAAAATTGATCGAATTTAAGATCATGGTATCTGAATCAAAGCATCAACAGTTTTTACTTTTTCCTCTTTACACTGTAATAGCATGCCTGGAATGTGCATTTGTTTGTCCGGTCAATCAGTGTAAAGCCTCACTAAGAAATCTGCAGCCGATTGTAGCAACTGCTGCAACAGGTGCTGAGGGAGAGGGACTGTTGTTCTGAATGGGGCCCATTGAAAAGGCTTCAACACCCCGCTGTGGAATCCTGGCCCTGCGCTCCCAGAGGTGCCGTCTGTTGAAATGACCCTTGTAAATCTATTAGGAGTGTTTTTGGGCTGCAGACATGAAGCAATTTTACACATGCTTAGGGCTGACCACAGTTGACATCTCTGTTGAGAAAGGAGGAATGAGATTGCAGCACATAACAGGAATGCAACAACTGGGCCTATTATTTCTATCAGGTCCCTTATTATATGTTTTATTCAAAAGATCTCTAAGCTGTACTATGTTAAGTGTTGAACACTAAGACAAAAAGAACGATCTCTGTGGACATTGTTCTCAGTGCTGATTAGAGTCATTACCGGATACATTTTGTTTCTTATCTACACTGCTGCTATTTCTAACAGAGAGGACCTTCTGCCTCCTGTGTGTTTTCTGCAGTGCCGGGGTGGGGAGGACTGGGACCTTCATTGTCATCGACGGCATGATCGACATGATGCACATGGAGCAGAGGGTGGATGTCTTTGGCTTTGTGACCAGAATACGAGAGCAGCGCTGTCAACTCATCCAGACAGATGTAAGTGCTGACCCCATCCGACCTGTTGTACCTTGGACTGACAGCTGAACTCAGTGTTCTGGCTGTGGTGTAAACAACTGAGGACGTCGAAAACAAACCCTGTCCATGATGTTAAAATGGACAGAGGAAATAGTTTGGCAAACTAAACCACTACTTCTTCTCCTTATTCTCCTTCTCCTTGTTCCTTCTTTTTCTGCTTCTTCTTCTGCTTCTTCTTCTTCCTTCCTTCCTTTCTGTCTTTTTCGCCGTTTCTCTCTATCTGTCTTCCCCCCTCAGATGCAGTACTCCTTCATCTACCAGGCTCTGCTGGAGTACTATCTGTACGGAGACACCGAGCTAGACGTGTGCTCTCTGGAGGGCCATCTGCAGAGGCTCCACAACACCAGGGCGCCCCACGACAGGCTGGGCCTGGAGGAGGAGTTCAGGGTACGAAAGAAAGAAACTCACTCTTAAACAATCCAGTCAGTTAAGGAGTCATCCCTCTCACCCTACACCCTGCATGGGTATATTTTCATAGAAGACTTGCCCAGGGTGCAGCTCTTGGCAGTAGTAACATAAATATCAATGCTTTGAATCATCTATAACTTTATAAAGTACTCCTATCTGCCACATTGAATTTACTGTAGCTTGGTGAAAATTTCTCATTTGCGCCCCTCGCAGTTCCCTACTCGCCGACTGGAATTTATCCCTTGTGCCTCTTCTTCTTCTCATCTTCTGCTCCACTAATAAGAAACCTCTTAAGATGTGTTTATGTCTAGCCTCGCCGTTGTTACTTTTCGCAATTGTTGAAGCATTGGCTGTTTAAGCGCTTCCAACTTTAAAATCACTGAGAGGCTTACCATTGCACAGTGCTGTACGGAGGAAAACAAACTTTATGATGATGTTAATCCGATCTTATTTGCTCCCATCAGAAGCTGACCAACGTACGCATAATGAAGGAGAACATGAGAACTGGGAACCTTCCTGCCAACATGAAGAAGAACCGGGTGCTTCAGATCATTCCGTGTAAGGAATACTCTGATACTCCGAACTGTTTCATAATACATCACATCCAAGTAACATCAAAGTACCACTGCGCTGTTGCTGCCTGAAGTACGCAGATATCTGGCTAAACAATTCCTGTCTGTGTCATGAATGACATTTGGATATGGCTTGTATCTCGACTTAAAGCCGCGAGTACAGTGAAAAAAAAATAATAATAAAGCCAACGTACAACTTTTTATAGTGGAAAATATTGACATGGCTCTGGCATATTCAGCTTTAATAACACAGTCAAAGTTTTACTTAGCTGTTTTTTTTCCATCAACCTTTTCAAACTTTTATTTTATTAGGAATCGGAATTACAAGGTTTTTTTTTCTTTCTTTCTTTCGCAGATGATTTCAACCGAGTAATACTCTCGGTGAAAAGAGGACAGGAGTTCACCGACTACATCAATGCTTCCTTCATTGATGTAAGCACTCCCTCCTGACCTCTTGTATAGATTTCCCATAGAAGTATATTCAAAGCTTATTGTTTCCTTTTAAAACAATGCAAAATATTATGTTGGTTGTACCCACAAGTGTTGTTTACTGGATGATCCTCCCTCCAGGGCTACAGGCAGAAGGACTATTTTATCGCGACCCAGGGCCCCCTGTCTCACACGGTGGAGGACTTCTGGAGGATGGTGTGGGAGTGGAGGTGTCATTCAATCGTTATGCTCACCGAACTCAAGGAGAGGGAGCAGGTAAAGCGTAGTGCTTTTGCAAAAGTACATACTGAAACATGGATTTGCTCATTTCAACTATTTCTTTATTTTGTTATGTCTTTGTTTTTTGTTGTATTTTTATGTTTCCGGAAATATAACAAGCCATATTCACAGTTTATATATATATATTTTCTCCTTTTCTACTGTTTTCATGGAGTGCAATGGGAATATCAAGCAAAAGTAGGATATCTGTCAGTCAAATGTAATGGTATTTCCATCTGACCTTTCCCACCAGGAAAAATGTTTCCAGTACTGGCCATCAGAGGGCAGTGTAACATTTGGAGATTACACTCTGGAGCTAACTGGAGATACACTGTGTGACACCTTCACTCTGAAAGACATGGTGCTCACCTACAGACCAGTGCGTAACGCTTCACATACAATATATAGCACTTAAATCTATAAATCTATAAAATTTACTTTAAATCTTTTAAATGTATATATTTGCCTTCCAATATTTCATTGAGCTGTCTTCACAGACAAACCCATTTATTTTATATAAGCTTTAGAAATTTTCATGATATCATCTTATTATCAAGTGCACCATTTCCAAAATACTCAGCTCAACTGCTTGAAAACAACAGCATATTCCCCCATGTCACCAGGAAAAACAGTCACAACATGTCCGGCACTTCCACTTCCACGGATGGCCTGAGATCGGAATACCAGCAGAGGGAAGAGGGATGATTGACATCATTGCTGCTGTGCAGAGGCAGCAGCAACAGTCTGGAAACCATCCCATAATTGTGCACTGCAGGTAAGGAACCAAGCACCGGAACCAAGAGGATCCAAGCACTGATGTGCATCTTTGGATATGAATTACCTATATCCTATAATGCACACCCAGTGCTTTTACCACAAAACATTATCAACAAAGTAGATCCATCACATACTTTTCAACCCCTTCCATTTCCACTGTACTTTTTCCAGTAACTGATCACTGGAATCCCACCAAACACAAAATGGTATTGGAAGGAATTTCAATTTAACCAGTAATTTTTTCTTTCCCGCAAATGCCTGTTACAATAAATTCTACATTTTGCCTCGGTAGACCCGGTGTTCTCTGCCTAAACCACTTATGTGATCCCTTATAAAGACTTAGTTGTGAAAGCTTTGATCAGAACCTAGCTTCAGGTGAAGTGATTCTATAGCAGCTCGGCCCTGTGGGATTGATCCAATCCACTGATTCACAGTCAATTAAAACCTCTCAAAGTGAAATCTCCTCCGACTCCCACTATGATTAATCTGATAAGATGAGCTAACGACAGGAAATGGTGTCATCACTCTCTTCTATTCCTTCATCACCACTTGTCTAAGAGGGGCTTTTTAAAGCTTTTTCTCTGCCCCTCGGGAATAGGGCTAACCCATTGCAATCCCCAACGTCTCTCTACACTTCTCCACATCGCACATCTCTCTCTCTCTCTCTCCCTCTGTCTCTCTCTCTCTCCATCACACCATCATTGTAAACATTGACTCAGTCAAACTCTGAGCCTCCAAACTGATTAGTGTTAGCGTTTGGATTAGCTTCTCTTTAAGTGAGGATGATTATTAGCACTATTACACAAAGGTCACCTTTTCTCCAGCTAACTTTTTCATTTAAATGAACTAAAAGGATGTGCTTCTAAGATTACAGGAATTTCATTGCAGCCCTATTGTTAAAGCCCTTATTCTTCTGCTGAGCCACAGACTCATCATCATTTTTTTAGTTTTTTTGTAATGTTGCTGATAGCTTTGTCCTTCATGTTTCAGTGCTGGTGCGGGTCGGACTGGCACCTTCATCGCCCTCAGTAACATTCTGGAGAGGGTGAAGGCTGAAGGCCTCCTGGATGTTTTTCAGACAGTCAAGAGTTTACGCATGCAGAGACCACACATGGTTCAGACTGTGGTGGGTAGAAAACACGATCATATCAAATGTATAGAGCAGATACTATGAGACTATTGAATAGTTTTAGAAGCATGGTAATCTACTGTACACATACATGCACTGTAACACTCTTCCTCTGCTTTTCCTTTTCAGGAGCAATATGACTTCTGCTACAGAGTGGTACAAGATTTTGTTGACATTTTCTCAGACTACGCCAATTTTAAATAATACCTGTCAGATACTGTACCATAAACGTCTGTCAAATTAACTTATGCAATTTTTTCTGAATGTTATTTTCTAAAGCAAGCTCTTTTTACATTTTGCACTCGATTACAGATCTAAAATTCATTGTAACATACTGTAATATAATTGAATACGTATTCTTTGCTCCGAGAGAATCTGTCTCTTTCAAGAATGTTTGTGTGAGTGTGATCTTCAAGTACTCCAATGTAAAATATACAAATTATTATAGTTAAGTCAATAGAGTGGTTGAGTTTTTGGATATGTAAAAAGCATAGCTTTATGTTTATTTGCATAAATCCACCAGTCTGAAGGTGAATGAAAAGTGTTTATTTAGGAAAAAAGTTAAATAATTGTATTCCAAGTTTATCTATATAAATTATGTATATATAGTATGTATTGCTCACTTCATACATATAATGAATCATAGCTATTTATGTGTTGTGGAGTACATGCATTCTCTTCTATTTATGCTTTATTTTGTTATTGACCACACAATGCCTTTGGTTTACATTGGTCTTGTCCTTTATGCTGCCCACTCAACATGGTTTTTGATTTCTCTGGAGACATTCAGTCTGTTTGATAAATAAGATAAAAAATAATTAATGCTTGTGCTGAAATGATATCCTGTGTGACATGTATGAATAATATTTATGATCTACTTTTAGCTCAAACAAAAACATGAAACTTAAGTTAAGATACATTTCATTACATTAGATGGTGCAAATTACCTCACTTCTGTCTAGTATTCAATGAATAACTTAACAGCTGCTGCCTGTTGCAATTTTATTCAACTTCACTAACTTTCTTTTTTGCCTGTGGCAATTTCACTTAGTGGACTGGCGCCTGACGCCGTAAAATGCAATTAGCTACATTGAAACAGGCAGACAATAATATATTAGTACACTCATCTTTACACATCATTTTTATAAACTGTTTTGCAGTCTAGCATCGCATCTTTCTGCTTTAAAAAATTACTTTTTGTACACATTGATAGACTGAATTTTCAAATGCATGTTTGCATAAAGCAGTGCCATTTTGATTAGAAAGACAGTTCTAATCATGAAAAACTTGTCACCGAGTGACACAATTTTAATAGATACTGTATAAGCCAGATGCTTTATTTTAAGTTGAAGTCAGACTTAAGGGATATTTGTTTTTAAATGTTGGTGTTATGTATGGATCTTTTCAATTCATTAATTGTACTGGACACAAAATACTATCTGATGATAACAGCTGTAACACAGTATTAGAGTGTTGCAGTTGTGCAATGGAGAAATAAAACACTGTAGATTTTACTGTTAGAAAATCTGGATTTAGAAGAAGAGTTGATAATTGATACAGTTGAATCTTGTTCATCCAGATCCCCCAGGAACTGAGATCATCCAGGAGAGAAACATTTATGGGACAGTGAAAAGCACTGATATTAAGAACCAATGCTTACGCAAAATATTAAATATGCATGTACAGGCATTTTGACATATTTGGACTATGTTCTTAGGTTCATATTTAAACAAGGAAATTCCAAATCCTCTGCAGAATCAAAAGCATATATTTTTTGCAAGGCTACAATTTTCTTCTTGGTGGAATGGTGAGTTTGGAAGTCTTAAGTTTGGGTAAAAGAGTTTCTGCCATGTTTGTATTTCCATTATTATAAATTGCTGAGATGGGTTTATGCATTTAACACTGATCATTTTGGTTTATTTAGTGTACATAAATTCTTATCGTGGTCATTAACCATCACTAAGGACTCGCTGTAGTGTTGACCTCATTTTAATGTACCACTAGCTTTCCAAACAAAGTTAATTGTGCAGTAATAAGTACTTGATAGTTTCATGCTGAAAGTATAAGAAAGAAGGATTATGACAGTGGGGCCATGCAGCTGATGTAACATTGTAATGCACATGCATATCATCTCAATGCTGTTCCGCCTTTTGCATCTGTATGGAGTTCAACTGTTTGCTAAAAGCTGATTGCAATAAATTATAGATGGAGAGAAATGTCTAATTTCATCGTAATGTTGTCCTTTTTACCTATTAAAACAATCAATCAAGCAGACTCGGTATGATTACAGGATACTAATATATGAATTTAATACTTCATGCTGTTTGAGCCCTCGTGGTGATGTAAGCATATCTCAGCACTTAGCCACTTCCATTAGTAGTCTATTTTGTGTCCCATTAGTCAGTAAATGTGTCACACCTGCAGAGAGGGGATTATAATCCTGACGACAGCCAGCCTTCTACAACACCTATAAAATCCCCCCTGGCTAATGCACCACATGCTAACAAGGCAAACACAGAGGTGAGCCAGTTCACAGTGAAGTTTCCCTGATGTTCATTAAGTTAAAATTATTGTCTTGTTATTAACTGGTGTCTAACGTATTATTTACTGTTGTTGGATGACGCTTTCCTACCAGTTGCTCGTCACACGGCAGTCTAACTCCATGGGGTTGAGAGATAGGAAACTGTGGTGTCATTATTTTATTATAAATGTGGCTTCCTCTCCAGCTCCAATGGAAGCTAGCAGCAGAGTGATGGTGCAGGTGTTGTTGCTGGCGCTGGTGGTGCAGGTCACCCTGTCCCAGCACTGGTCCTATGGGTGGCTACCAGGTGGAAAGAGAAGCGTGGGGGAGCTGGAGGCCACGATCAGGGTAAGTGAGTTTTACCATGTGCCAAATAGAGAGCGAGATTCTACTGCGCTGTCTTATGAGATTTAATGCAAGAAACACTTCTATAAAATAGGTCAGTGAAGCCTGAGTCAGGCTGTTTTTCTCGGGATAACAATATTGCGAATGTAGTTAGGTTCAGATTATATATCAACCATGGTTTCAGTGGGCTTTATTGATGTCATGATGAATGCTACAGTGGTCCAGTTTTCTATTTTGCTGTACTTTTCTTAGATGATGGGTACGGGAGGTGTGATGTCTCTTCCTGAAGAGGCGAGTGCCCATACCCAAGAGAGGCTTAGACCATACAATGTAGTAAGTGCTTATTATACATAATTTATTACCAATGTCTCCTTCAATTGTGCAATATTAATGTACACTGTAGCACCGTGTGCCACCGTGTGCCACAGCGGCAGTGACGATACACAAACTGTTCACCGACTGTTTTATTTTTTTCTATATATTTTTTCCTCATGCACTGAATATGTGTAGGCTTCATTTTATCTTGTGGATGTTTGAAAATGTATTACTAATTTGCTCAGACTTGTTTACTGTGATATATGAATGAAAACGTAAATGTTGTTAGATTATATACTCTGATTGTAGCTGATCAAACTATTAACCGAGATTTAATTTCAATTTCCTCAGATTAATGACGAGTCCAGTCATTACAAAATAAAGAAAAGGTTGCCATATAAATGAAGAGCTAAAGTGTGAAAAAAACCCTCACTTTATTTACGTTATCATCAACACCAGTGATGGATCAGCCAAGTGCAGGATGCTGACTTCGAGATAACATCACATTCATCACACTCATGTCATATGGTCTGTGTAATATTTATATCCATGTAAAATTGGAATAAAGTTTTTGAATCTTGGTCAACTTATCAAAGGTTTTGTTGAATGTGCTTTTCAGAAAATGGAATTTCATTTTGTAGATCTGGCTATTAGAATTGATTAAAGATGCTATTCCACTATAAAAAAATCCTCTTTCTAAGCTTTTAAATAGGATAAATTGCCTTTGTAATGCAGCCACGACCGACAAGCATGACAAACTTGTGATACAACAATCTTAGCATGACAACAGCTGGTGATTAAGCCAATTTATTAGAAATCAATGACTTAATTAAATTTGTTACAGTTGTGGTAATTTCATTTACTGTCATGCCAGTCATGTGCATACTTGATGAAGAGACTACACCAGATGATATTTACCTGAGTCTCCATTAGCCCATAAATGAAAGACACTAACCTGAATATTTTATACTTTTTTTTTTTTTTTTTTTTTTTTAAATGTCCAGAATAGTTTTCTGCTAATTTGGGATAACTGCAGTCATCCAAAACAGACAAAGTGTAAAACTTTTTTTCTCTCTCTCTGTACAGGAAATTGGTGTTCATTATAAAAATTGGAATTTCATATCAGGAAAGGAAAAGAATCAGCAGGGGGCATATGTTTTAAAGAGAACTCATTTTCTGGCAAAGCCCCACAGACAGAGAACCATACTAATCGCCTGGTGCATAAGGGGCTAGGATTCATGAACTGTGCTGACACCGGGGAGGCCCTGCATTGTTAGAGCGTGGTTGTAATGCACACCAATGAACCCAAACCCGCTGGCACAACTGGGAAAAGGTGAACATTA
Organism: Centroberyx affinis; assembly: GCF_046629955.1. Taxonomy (NCBI): domain Eukaryota; kingdom Metazoa; phylum Chordata; class Actinopteri; order Beryciformes; family Berycidae; genus Centroberyx; species Centroberyx affinis. The sequence continues at coordinate 41,906 of NW_027279630.1, forward strand.
TAAAAGCACATAGAATTAGAGAGAAATTAAACCACATTCCATTGCACTTCCAGAACAATGGTTCTTCATTTGTGATACTTCACATCGTTGGTTTAATATTCATGGTTGTAATTTGCATAACGCAATCATTTCCTTTGATGAGGAAAGACTTAAGAATTTTTTGAAAAGTATATCCTACTTTACCTTCTTTTACAAAGTTATAGAAGAAAATGATGTCTAGGTCAGTTTTCTCCACAGCTCACTATGAGACTTTTTTTTTAATTGACTGGGTTTATATTTATCTTTCTCAAATTTTCAATTATTTGGCAAAATCCTCATAAAAGATAGATAATGTTGCTTTCATAATGTTTCCTGAAATATGGTTTTAATTCAATTTGGTATACTTTCTTAATAATAATTCATTTTTACAGATAATACAGGAAATCCCGTAAATTCCCTTTAAATAATCCCTAAGCATTTGTTGTGAAACACAACTTTCTCTTTCCCAGTGTCCTCATCAAGGACCTGCCTAATTGCACGTATATCAGGACAACAAAACCTGCTGGTATCTATGTTTCCAAATTTGATTTAACCTCACTTTCTCCTTCCCAGACCCCCTGGTGGATATTCACTTTGTTTACCTCAAATTAAACTTCATATTGTTTACAGCCTCTTGGTCCCTGAACATTTTATAGCATTTTAGAATTATTTCTTTATTTATTTTTTGTAATGATTGTAGAGTTGGGATTCATTTGAATGTTTCCCTCATCTGCATGAAAATTATATAATTAACTTTTGATTAACCAGCTCAGTTGAGTTGGTTCCCCCATGCACACTGGTGAATAGTACCCACCGCATTTTAATGACTGTTTTCCAATTGAGTGGCGACCTTTTCATCAAAGAGCCACAACTGGGGCTAAACAACGGTAGAAAATAATCACGGTGAAGACAATAGTAGAGGCCGACAGGCTAGGATGTCATCCTTAAATATAACAACAGAGATGAAAGCAGCCTTATTGCGTTTAGTGGCTGTGGCGAGAAGCCAAGTGCTTGTGTTGTTGGTTGCCCCATTGTTAAAGCTTTGGAGGTCACGTCCATTGGCATATAGAGAGGGAAAGGACAGGAAGCTGGGAATGGCCCATTGTTACATGTCCTTGCTCTGAGGGAATTCCATTATGAAGGGCAATACATTTTTGATACTTTGATTTTTGTGCCATTCATTTGTTTGAAAAACAGAACATATTTGGATAATGGCTTCAGGAAAAAGGGTCGCAGAGCAGCTCCATCCAAGGCTACAGCACTGCATTAACACACCTGCCAATCAAGCACATCCAAGCAGATGTGCATCCTAGCAGAGCTAACCATCAAATAAGTATTCTATCATATGCATAATATAGTTTTCATTTCATCACGATTATGCTCCGTGCACCATGTGTGTGTTTCCGATGGGTCATAGGAAACTTTTATTGAAGCGGAGTGTATAATGAAGTCATTTTCCAGGTGCTTGTTGTGGCTCTTATTATGAACAGAATGATAATTTCCCCTAGAGGAATCTGGGCCTGAATATCAATTGAAGTTTAGTGTGGGTCTTACTATGTTCCCGCAGGCTATAGTAGAAGGCAAAGTCATCTTCAGAGAGAGTCTAAATGTCAGGGAGGTCTTCAAACAGTTTTTTTTCCGCGGCCCTACTGAAGGGGGTCTTTGGAAGTAGTATCTCTTGGAATTGATATGGTAGAGGTGAGGGGAAGAGGGAAATAAGAGATGCTACGCTGACGGCTTAATGTAAAGCAGCTGACACCTAAAATTTAATTGGAAGAAATATATATATAAATAATTTAGGAAGAGAATGTACAAGAAGTAAGAATGAAAATGCAGCTATTCTTGTTGAGCTCAGTTCCATGGTAAAACATTTGTCCACAGTGCTGCTGATCATCCAGCCAAAGGTTGCTGTTGTCATGTCCGCTCGTCTCCACATGGTGACACTCTTGAGCTGTCTGATTTGAATCTGCTCCTAGCAGTAGGTCTCACAGCAATTCCATCACTGAAGTTGCAGATAGTGTATTCCTCTAAATCTAACAAAGACTTCAATCAATCATCTCAAACTCGGCGGAAATTGCTAATTTTACTGCATGCTGATTGATGGAATTTGTGTTTATATCAAAAGTGTTTTGTACAATTTTGCGGCAGAGTCGTACATGGCCTGAAATCAAGCTTGGTGTAAAATGTGAAATTTCAAAACTACAAAACTATTTCATCCGTGGAAAATCTGAAAGTCATGAATTTCTCAAGTATTCTTAGTTTTGCATTTGCAAGACACATTTTTTTTTTTTTTTTTAAGTTAACTGGAAATACAGCAAGCCATACGGTAGCATGTACAGTAGTGGATTGGCCTTCCTTCTCCTTCTTGGCTGGCAGGGAACCTTCCTGTTGTGATCCGACTTCTCTCCTTTGATCAAAGAACAGTGTTAAAGCACTGGGAGAAGGAGGAGGTATGAAATATGAATGAATACAGCTGTGTTTTGATGGATATGTCTCAAAGTATCCCAGTAAGAGACTGCTAAAGGCCAGGAAATCTGTTTGTGTTGTGGAAATAGGCTCTTCCTCGCTTGTTTCTTTACCAGCTTCATCTTGGGTAGCTTTTCACTTCATATTTTAGAGATCCTTTGTTAGGAAAGAGATCAACCCCTATCCATGCACTTGTAGGAAACTGTTCTAAGAGGCCCTAGTTCATAATATATATCATTAATGATACCATTTCCTTTGTTTGGTCTTGAAACCACCTTTTGAACAAAACGAACACCAGCTATGAGAGGAGGATATTTATTATTTTTCTAGGGTAGACCCAAAGTTCTCACAGATGGAATGAGATCTTATATGAGGTGATGGAGGCTTTGTCACTAGTTATGTCTGTGATTCCATTTCCTTTTCTAAAACCCCATCGGGGAGCTGTGACTCATTTTGAAGTTGAAAGTTGATACTGTGGTGTAAAACTAACGTTCCCATCTGAATTAAGAAACTATCAGAGTTCATACGAGCCTCAAATTTTTAGAGTTAGATGAACTCATCACTCACATTACACTTCTTTAATAAACAAAGATAATGAAAAAGATAAGTTATTATAAATTATCAGGATACTTTGTAAAATGAATAGTGGTGGCTATAGACTCACATGTTTTATACTGCACCATAACCATCATTAACAGTCATTTAAAGACTCTCTTCGGTCTTTTAGGACGATTTTAACTAAGATCCAGCCTTTGGACCTGTGGCAGGACAATGTCTCTGGACTGCTGGAGGTTGGAAACTTTCTGCCCGGGCTTTATTAGCCTTACTAACAGCTGGGTTCCCTGAATGCCAGGGTCCACCTCTGCTGGGAGTAAAGGCTCAGATCCTGTCAGAGAGGGGTCGCACTAACCGACTGTAATCTTTAGGGCACTCCACTCCCCCTGACCTACATCTAACACCGGTTCCATCCCCTCCGCTTACCCCCCACCAACAATCCTTTCCCTCCCCAATCTGGTCTACCCATCCCACCTCAGTTATGCCACCCTTAGCTCCCCCCACCCACACACACACACACACGTCCTACCACCCTTGTGATAGTATCCCCCCACCGCCCGGCCCACTCCCCCACCCGTCCCACCCCGCGCCTGTTTCAGCCTCGTCCGGCTGGCCACAGCGAGGAGTATGCCTTATCCTGTGGTAACGGCAATTAGCAGTGTAAGGCAAGCTGTGGAGAAGACTGGATCCCTGTCCACGTTTCAACCCCAGATCACGAGTCTCCAGCACGACTTCAAGGCAAACCATGCAATTAGCTACAATAATGATAATGTGTTGTAGGGGAACAAAGAGAGGGTAAAACAGACTACTGGTGTGAGGGAGAGTGGGGTGCTAATAGTAGGGGGGTTATTTGAATGCTCTGGTGCAGATAGGAGACCGTATCAGACTGATTATCAAACGTATGATGAATTACATTTTTCCTCTAATTATCCATGCCTTTTATGTGTAAACCAACAGAGTGAATTTTGCATACTAGACATCTACGGTCAGTGGTCTTTGGGCATCACACTGGGGTTATATCTTTTATTTCCTCTAAGAAACATACTAGGAGTAACTCATGTGGCTAAGCCGATGGGAAGAAAGGAGAGACGTACTGACAATTTTCTTAGTTGACTTAATTAGGTACTTTCAGAAATATTTGGCAGTGGTACAGGAATGGAAAAAGGGAAGTATGTGGTTTGATGTTTGACTATCGCAGATGTGTTGACACAGAGTCAAAACATGCTGGAAACAAACCACAGTACCCAAACCACAAATAACAGCATTTCAACTCAAGGTTGTGAGTAGATACAGTTGAGAAGCAGACTCACTGCCTTGCTTGGAACACAAAGTGCAGCGCCTATTCTCTCCGCTGTGAGCAGAGACCATTCCTACAGTCTTACATCCAGAGGTTTATAGAGGATATTTTGCTGGGTGTTGTGCAAAACGAACCGTGTCCCCAGAGCAGCAGCAACTTCACCTTGGCGGAGTAATGCTGTGATATTCTGTTTATTCTTCACTCACTTCATTTTACTCAGAGGAAATCCTCTGGAGATGGCTTATCTTGGAGCTGGAACAGGTGCACTCTAATTTACTCCTATTGCTTGGGGAGCCCAGGGGCCCCTGTAGAGAAGAAAGTAGCGATGTAGCACACTCCACTGTAAAGCACAAACAGCCAGAGAAAGAGCATTTAATCGAAAGAGAAGAAAACTGTGAGCTTTGAGTGCAGCCGTATCATTTGGATGCAGAAAATCTCTCTTTTTTTGTGTTGCTGAGGAAAAAGGACTCGTCATTTCATTTAACTTTCATTTGTTCAACACTGTTTACTTTGCTTGAAACTGTCATGCTACACTTGGCAAAGCACCATATGAGGTGGGGGACCTGTTGTATCACCTCTGCATAATACAGCATTTCCTCACCAGTCGGTCCTGAAATGTCTACAGTATATTTGCCTTAAAAATGGTTTATGGTAACTCTGATATGTCCCACTAAGGTTAAAGTGTACTTACATTCTTATGCTATGGCCTATTTGCTTTGGTAATGCTACATATATTAAGCCAGTAAGAAAGTTTGTTTCATCTTCCAGCCCCATCCCCCCATACATTGTGAAAGAGCTAAGCTTTCAACTTTGAATTTACTCTCCAATTCCTTTTCTTTAGAGAACTATGGTTTTGAAGAGTGGAGCTGGTATGTTATTTGTTCGGTATATTATAGGTCTGAATTCAGTCAGTATTTTTGTTTTGTGTTGTTCGTCTCTTGGGAATTATGCAATCAAAGCAGATGCCTCAAGCAGTCTAGAAAGCGCCCCTTGTGAATAAGAGAAAATCTTGTACACAGCATTTTTTTGTATGTGTGTATGAGGAAGGGGGGCATGACAACAAAGCAAATATATGGCATTGTTCTCTGTATACTATACCTGTATGCTGCACCTTTTTTCAAAGGAGAATATAACCATCACACCTGTATTCATATTCAGAAAATGTCAAGCCATTTGACTCTATTCAAATGACAATTCTACATTACAGATAAAGTGGTATGCTATGTGCAGCACTTTGACTGATGCAATGGAGGTTCAATCGTCATTGCACTGAATCTCTATTATGGAAAATAAGGTTTGAAGATTGTGCTGCTGATGGAATTTCACAATGTATAAATAGACATTTCTCACACTGAAAAATAAAAAAAACAAACAACAGAAAGACAAAGGCACAGACAGAAAGAGGGCTAAACACAAAGAAGAAAGAACGATACAAGGACAACGAGAGAAATATCATATACACTTTTAATGAGTGTGTCTGCCCCAAGCTTCTGTTTTTAATCACCTTTCCGTGTGACATAATTTGCTGCGAGATTGTATATGCTTGAGGGACTTTCAGTTCTTGTCAACTCAAGAGCATTTGAACCAATCAATACCTGTCTATCCTGTGGCACACTCATAGTTGGCCATTAGGAAAGAGCTGCTTAAAGTAAGCTCAGCCAATACCATTAGCCCTAGCCTAAGGGCAGTTCCATGCCTTAGTCAGGGTAGGCACCTGCCCCCGTCACCCCCACCTCACCCCCTTAACCCCCCTCCACCCCTCCCCCTACCATTAAGAACCTCCCCTGAGACATCATTTGGACACATCGGCCAAAGAGCACTTCTTTATTCCCTCTCTTTTCTTTCCCTGGCTCCACCAAAAATCAATACATCTCCCCTTTTTCTTATTTTCACAATTTTGCCTCAATATTATTCTCCTCTCTGCCAGAAACCAATGGACTATCCTTTTTTTTTTGTCTTTTTTATCTACAATTTCCTCTGACTAATGTCTCCAGAACTCATGTTTCAAAGAGGAAGAATTGAGAAATAATTAAATTATCTTGTCATAGTGATATCAAACTGAGGTCCCATGGTGTACTGAAACATTAAAAAAAAAAATCAGTGTGGTCATTCTGTATTCAGTTGCTCTCATTTTGACCCTATAGATTTATACATTTTTTGCAATGCACATAATGTTGTCATTTATAGGGGTACTTTGCAAACTCAGCAAATTTTGCAGTTCTGCTTAAACCTACACATTCTTTTTTGACACTCAATATGGGAGACATCAACACTCAAATATCTTCCCAGTAATGACTGAACTTCCTCTGTGTCAGTGTTTTTCTGCTCCAGCCATGTCATAATACCAAACCCCAGAGAACTGAGCAGAGTATAATGCTTCCTGACTGCTTCTAATTTTATTGCAAGGCAACTCCAGACAGCACAAAGTTTCAGAACATAAAGTGAAACAATATAATGTCCTTAGAAGGGGAACTCCAGTCATTCACTTATTGCCCTCCCAACCCTCTATTTCTAATAGACACAGAGAAAGAGGGTACTGCCCTAAATCTTGGCCAGTGCTGTTTACGATAATAACTCTGAAGAGTGATAGCTGGTTCCGCAGCACTGGCGATTTCTGTGGCCGCCTATATCGATCGGGGGTCCTAATGAGCAGCAGCGGAGCTGTGGCTAATGGTGTTGTGTCTGGTGTCCGTGGTAAACGCCCACGTTGAGATTATCATTCCCAGGGGGGACTGAGAAAGGTTTGGCCAGCCCAAGCCCTCAGGGTGCTAGCGACACACTTCAGGGGTCAAGGTAAAGTATCAAATGAACAGCCAGGCCTTTCCCTCCCTTGCTGCAAGGACTATACCATACCCATACTGTATATCTATAGTAGTATCTTAAAACCCCTAGAATCCATATAAACAAGTGTGATGCAAAGACAAAATATTAGACATAGATTGATATTTTATTATTATTATTTTTTTTTACCATTGTGCATACAAAAGTGGATTAGGCCTGGAACAATTCACAGTCCTGTTGCAGCCTTACTTCATTACTTCAGTACTTTGTCTAATTTCTCTACAGTAGTTGTAAAAAGCTATTACCGGGGCATTCTGAGAGACTTCACCAAACTGCCTAACTGTTATTAAGAGACCTCAAATGAGACCTGGCTTGACAGACTGATAATGGCTTATTTGACTTCAGAGATCGCCCTGGCACAAACACTCCAGCCCCCTTCACATACCCATGGCAGTCATTGTCCTTTGCTATGCATGGCCATTCTGGCGGTCTTGAGTGACATCCAACAAGTTCAGCAGATTCTGAATGTAAGTACACACCAGACAGTACATGGTATCTTCGAAGGAGGAACTGAACCATTTCCACTGTAATGAGGGGACTTGTTGTCCTCTTCATACAGATGGGTCTGGAATGAGAACTGCTGTCGGCTCAAATGCGGAAAGAGTAACTCTTTAAACAATGCACCACGATGAAGTCTCGATAAAACCGCAACACAAATCTCTCCTTATTACCCACCTCCTCCTCTTTTTAGCAGACAATTTCTCCACGGATTTCGCTTGATGGTATTCAGCCCAGGGTGCGCACAGAGCATTAGTAGGGCACATTCTAATGAAGTCAACCCAACGCAGAGCACCTCTCGGAGTCATGCCCTGTTTGGAGTCACACTTCCATGTCCTGGCAAATGCTGAGCATGTAAAACAGAACTGTCAATTATTCAACATGAACAGGAGGATGTATGGAGTGACATGGGGGGTGGACAGGGGCCGACTAAGCCTCGGGCAGATAGGGGGTACCACTTTGATGTGAGTGTGTGGGCCTGCAGAGTTGAGCAAGGTGCACTGGGTAATCTGCTAGAACACCCCCCCACCCCCAACCCCACTGCGCCTTCATTTTTCCTTCCCCTCCCTCCCAATGCTGAGTCTCTCTGCACCCTTTATGTCCTGCTTCGCCTTCCCCGCCTCTCTCTCTCTCTCTCTCTCTCTTGAGTACACAGTCTGTCATCCCTTTCACACATACATATAAACACACACATACTGTATAGACACACACACACACACACACACACACACACGCACACATACACACACAGTACACCTACACAAACACACACTTTCCTACACAAGTTGACATGAAGGTAAGGTTCTTTTGTCCATTAACCAAATAAGGGTAGGCAGCAGTTGTTGAAGATAATAAAGATTTGAATTGCTGATTTTAGAGGAATACCGTTGTTGCAGTGTCACAGGAATGGCATTACTCATTTATACAATGAATACTAAAAGTTCCCCTCTCTAGAGTCTCCTCTCGTAGTCATACAATAGCAAGCTTAATTACATTAAGTTCTGAGAAGAGAGAAGTTAATGGCTGACATTTTGCTACACCATGAGTGCTCCTTCCAATAACAATAGAAACCCAAATAAGACCTAATTAATATGCATAGCGGAGCCAATGAACTTAATTGTCAAGTTGCTTTTATCAACCTGTCAAAGGATTGACAATTAAAACAGCCTCCGTTAAAACTTTAATGAGAAGCAAGTAGGAGAGAGGGATGATGAGGGAACAAAAAGACGCAAGCTTCATCCGTCATGAAAGACGCTACAAGACAACTACCCATTATTATTTCCTATCAGGATAAAACTATGCAAATCATATTATGCATTTTTAAATAACGAGTCAATGAGTAATATTTAATTTATTACCTATACTCTTAGAATGAATATTTAACACTGTTTTTAAGTTGATGAATTCATTAGATAATTTAGCGTTGAGCTGTACCAGCAAGTTCTTTTTTTTTTTTTTTTTTTTTTGGCTTCTCAGAATGTCCTTCAGTTTCTGCCCTGGAATCCAGCTCCAGTGTGCGGCTGTTCCCAGGTTCAACAAGTAAACTTGCGGAGACTTTTCTCAAGGAGGCCTATGCACCTCATCATTTCAGATGCTTTAGCCGGGCTGTGGTCTCTACCTGGACCTGAACTAGGGGAGAGGCGGCATTTTGACTTGAGTTTTTCTCCCAACATTGACACCAGCATGTCTATGTTCCAGGGGGGAGTTAAAACTGCTGACTCACTCCCAGTGCGCTGGTTGTTGTTCTCCCTTACAGATGTGACCGTTAATAGGCCTGCATCCATAATCATTAGTGTGTCTCAGTGCACAGGTACCCGATGGGCCCCGTGCGTCTGCCATTTGGTCTCGGTTCACTGTGCTTGCCTGCAGATGTGAGCGAGACACACACCTGCTCAGGGGCTCTCAAACAGACCGGCGCCATCCGTCACAGCTCACGCTACACTCGCTCTGTCGGAACAAGGCCTTGGTTCCGGTCCAACGGCCCTCAGACTGTAGGTCAGCGGCCGTCTCTCGTGATGAACCCACCCTACCATGAATCATATCCTCTCGTCCCTTTATACCCACTCCACTCCATCCAACCCCAAACCCCCATCGCCCCCGTTCATGGTTCTCTCTCCTCTCAAACGAGCACTCAAGCGCACTGAGGTAGCTCAGGTGAGCCAGGTAAAGACAGCACCTTAAACTGAGAACACAAACTAATGATCATGTTTTCCCACATCATACGCTTGTTCTGCCTATAAGCCACTACGCACTCAAAAAAAAAAAAAAAAAACTTTTGTGTGGGTCTTTCACGGGCATCAGGCCACGCTTCACACTACATTTGTTGATGTGTGCATGCATGTGCACGTCTCATGCCAGCCCGCCTCCCATCAAGTCCTAATGAGGCCAGCTGGCTCTGTGCTCGGACCAAACCAAACTGGAGAGACGGCACAGCCCTGGCTCTCTTCGCCTTGTACACCCCACCTCCCCAACCCTCCCGCCCACCTTCCCTCTCCTCCAGATATCTTGGAGAACCATGGACGGCTGAGCACACACGGCAGATTTGGAAATGGCCAGTGTGTTTGTTAAAATGTACTGTGTCTCCCAGATCCCTTGGCCAGGGTCTGAATTAGAAAGTCCATGGCTGTAGCCCCAGACCTTCCTCCCTGGTTGCTTACTACTACTATGTTTTCTGCATCTACAACAGCAGCGGTGATGTTGAGGTCTGCTGTAGAACAGCGGAAAGGAGGAGATATACCCCGAGGCACAGTCAAGGGAATATTGTTCCTGACTATGGAAACAGAAACAAAGCCAATGTTACATATACCTACAGTAACTACAATAAAAAACCCACACAGATAAAACAAATCCTAGACAACATGTCATAATGTTCGTTTTTTTTTTTTTAAAGCCGTAAATCCAAAACAACAGTAACACCCATCAGTAGCATAATGCCAGCTGAGTGTCCATTATATCTTAATTGCTGTTTTTTTTAAATATAATTTTATTATCAGAAAGATCTTTTCTTATTAGGCTGCAGCAGTTAATTTGACTGCAGACTAATTAGAGCCATTTCATAGCATTAACAAGCATTATTGTTGATAAGGGCCAAAGAGGTCTGTGGAGAGGCTTACATTGTCCAGGCTGTTACTTGGCATACAGTTAGGTCCATGTGGGTGAGTAATTCCAGCTCCCTTGCAATGTCTCCTTGACAACTAACAATATATTTCCTCTTAGTCACACAAGAAAACACATACAACATTTACACATGCACACTTACAGTACACAAACACATGCATTCATTAGCAAACACGCACATACAAGTGCATATTTGTGAATGTATGTGGTTGTGCCAACACATACATAATGTGCCCACACATGCATAAGCATACATCAACATCCACAAATCCATCCATGCTTGTGCACAAACGCACACACAAACTAGACAGAAACATACTCTGTTGCAACCTTGTCCCCTTCATCCAATCAGCAGCCAGATCTCGTTCAATCTAGTGTGGAGACAGCTGACTGCATGTGAGTTTTTTGCCCAGGAAGAGAGACCGGACCAGGGGGAACACCTTAACAGGTAGCCCTGGGGTGCTTACCAGGGTTCGGGCAGCCGGGGGGAGAGAGTGGCTCTGGGAAGCCGTACCACCACTATCCTCTCTGTCCACTGATTATGAAGCAGGTCCCAGACGGGTGCCTTTAGGAACCCCCCAGGCTACTCACAGCCTCCCTCTCCTCTGCTACAGGATCTGTCGCTGGGGGATTCGACTGAAGTGTGAAGAGGGGTGTATCTGGGAGACGCGCTGAGAATTCTAAATAGGTACACGCTGATTTCATTTGTTGTCTTTCTGTTAAGTTTCGTGCTGGTAACAAATTTGACGGAAACAAATCACAAGTGTTTTTGCGACAGTGTTTATGTCTGCGTGGAATTGCTTTCAGACCGTGTAGATTTGACTCACGTGTTCCCCAGATAGCTCAACATGTCTTTGTTGTTGAAATAGTCAAACTATAACTCCAAACTGAAAAATGACCTGCTTTGTATGTGCTACAAGAGTTGAGAGGAAAAGGTCTCAACACTTGGGCTCAACTATAACCCTGTCTTGAGTTATGATGACGTCCCAAGTTTGCAAAAGCCCTCTGGCTTCAACTGTCTCTGAAATGGTGTGTGTGCGTGTGTGTGTGCATGTGTGTAAAACTCCCTGCAAAGTCCAAAAAAAGAAAGAAAAAAATCATAACTAATGAGCCCATTTAGCGCCCAGCACCTGACTTTGGCCCGTGATCTCCGGGAGACATTAGAGGCAATTTGCCATCGACTTCAGGGCTCGTGTCCCAAACGTTATCAATGAGCTTGTCAGGTAGAGACCTAACCTCCCTTTGTTTCCTCCACCTCCCCCTCTCTGCTCCGGTCCCCCAGCCTGCTCCCCGGGCCCCCGAAGAGGAACCAGCGGCATGATGTCACACACCTGTTTGGCTGGAGGCTGCGGCCCGGCGATGCTCGCAGCCGTGGGTGTCGCGTTGGCACCCCTCGCTCCCCCCTTGTCGCTGCCTGCTACGCCCCGTGGATGTGTCAAAATGGCAGATGATGGTTGGGGTGTGTGCAGCTGCTTGGGAAGAGGAGTGCCAAGGGCGCTCATTTCCTGCGGTGAGTTTTAATTTGCTCTACCCGCGTCTTCTGAAGAACCCTACCCCCCAACACACACACACACACACACAAACACACACACGCAAACACACATTAACTCACACCCACACACATACATCTACTCATACAAACACAGATCTCAGCTCACCATACACACACTTGCCATAAACACACACACACACACACACACACAACCCTGCCATCACCCAAGGGGCCAGAAGTCCCACACGACCTGATAGAGGTGAGTGCAGGCGGGGGAAATAGATGGAGCCAGAGTTTAGTGTTGGAAGCATACTTTTCTTGAAACTTGAATAAAACTCTAAACAAAAATTTGCGCTCATATGATCTAACTGGTGCATGTAAAAATCACTTTTCAGAGGTGTTCAGCTGGGTAAAAACAGACAAGTCACAAAACCTGCTGATAGAATATGCGGCTAGCATTGCGATTGTATGCGAGGGGTCTATGTCTCTTGACATCTGCTATGCAGTTGTCACTGGTAACTTAAATCCCCATTGATCAGACAGCTAGAGTGAATTTGTGTTGGTGTTTTTTTTCTAACTCCCACTTTGCGAACAAACCCATTTTCACACGGGGCACACGCATATACCTGACAGTTACACCCAAACAAGCCTTGCTGTTTACTCGAGAACAAACACATAGACGCCAACCAGCAAATCTATTCTCAATACACACATCACCCCAGACGTAAAGAGATTCAATTTTCGCCTACCGGGAGTGTTTCCATTTTTTTACGCAACAATTTTTTTTCTTTCTCTCCTGTGTCAAGACAGCTGCCTTTGATGCTAGCATCTAATATACAGGGCTAAAAAACTATAGTTTGCTGTGAGCTGACAGATAAAACAGTGCAAGACGCCATTACCCTGCAAAGCGGAATAATGAGGAGACCTGAACACACAGAAGACAGGAGCCCAGTTGAATTACCGTGGTCTCTCATCCAAGGTGGGAGCTTTTTGACAGCTTTCCAGGCAGCACAACACATTACCATACTGACGCTGCTCTGTAGTGCCAAAGAAAAGCTTTGATGAAAACATAACTGGGAAACTGGGAAATCTTTGTGTGTGTGTGCGTGCATGTATGTGAATGTGTGTGTGTGTGTGTGCGTGTGTGTGTGTGTGTGCATGCATGTGTGCGTGTGTATGTGTGTGTGTGTAGGTGTGTGTGTGTGTGTGTGTGTGAGCATGTGCATGTGCGTGTGGGCTTGCATTCATGCGCGTGCTTCTATGTGTGTTTGTGTGCCTACGTGTGCACATGTTTGTGTGTATGCCTGTACGTGTGTGTGCACGTGCATGCATGTTCATGCGTGTGTGTACAGTGTGTGTGTGTGTGTGTGTGTGTGTGTGACAACAAAGACAGGACAACAATGGAAAACCAAGCAGTGTCAAGCTGCAACTTTATGTTCTCTAATTACTTAGTGGATACTGTATTCTTGAGTGTGCTCCTATTGACTGTTATACAACGGCTGATTTTTCCATTTATATTCATGTTGATTATTCAGTTGAATTATCAAAGGATCCAACCCAATTGACAATATGTCTAAAAGAAATTCTCCAACTGGAGAGTAATCTGCCACATTTATTCTACTATTTCATTAATGTGGTTAGCTAGTTAGTTATCCATATTCTAACAGAGTAGGCTTGATGTTAGATCTTTGGCAAGGACACCCTGTACTGAGTTTTGGCACGGTACTGTGCCGCAGTATGCTGCTGACTCTGGGTCTTAACGACAGGCTAAACGAAGCGGGCGTTACGGCCCCCTGGATAGGTCATTACTCGTCCGTGGCCAAGAGCTAAACTGGAGCAGGGCTTTTTAAAGAGGGGAGCAGGTGTGTTTCACCATAGGGGCTGGAGCCGGCCCAAGACCAAACAGCCTTAACGGTCTTTATCTCCTTCATAATGAGGCCACGCTCTCCACACACCCGAACTCTGCCCACATGGGCTAATGCTGGAGGTATGGAGACCCAACCCTCCCCCCGGTTAAATGGTGACACTTTCAAAATGACCCATGCCCCAAGCAATGGAGGAACAGTGGCATGTCATGAATGTCTATGGACACAAATTGGTAGAGCGCTACGCTGTTTAATGTGTGTTCCTTACGAATTTCTCACAGCTAATTGGTAATTATTCAAAAGTGAGTTTCTAAAACTGAATAAAATACCTTTGAGTATACAAGTGACATGTTCACCTTTTCTTGTTTAAAGGTAAAATGCTTAAATAACTGTGTGCACTGGATAAGGGTTCCTCTGCGTACCTTTAAATGTGGGCCTGTGTGTGTGTGCGTGTGTGTGTGTGTAGATGTGCGGATGGGTGTGTGTGTGTGTGTTTGTATGTGTGACTGGTTGCGTACGTGAGTGTGTCTGAGTGGTATTGTCCCTCTCTTCTTTCACCTGTCTGAGTAGGTTCTCTAGTACGGTCCCTGTGCTCCCCACAGTCTTCTCAGCCCTGTCAACCGAGTTGAACTTGATCAACATCAAACGGCATAGCATTCAAAAGTATTAGTGTTCGCTGTTGATGGGCCCTCTTGCTATCACAAATCAGTCCCCAAGCTACTTCATTATTTATCTCTAATTCATCAGTGCTGTCTCCTCGCGCACGAGCCGCAACACACACACACACACACACACACACACACACACAGCACACATTGCACGTCGGCACATAAAACACAGAATCTCTGCCTCTACCCTCAGCAGAGCTTTTGTTTTTGTGATATCCCATGTCATCGTGGTTTAGCTAAAAAAACTGAAAAAAAAAAAAAAAGTCACCACACTTTTCGTTTTAGCCCTGCCCCAGGTCAGCGCAAAGGAAAATATTTTAGAGGAGTGATTAGGCTCATGCTTGTCCGTTCAAAATGCTGATTATTGCGTGGACCTGACAGGCCTTGTGTTTTTCTCCGAGCATCCTGGGATGTGAGTCCGAAAGTAGCCCCATGGTGCCGTGACCCCTGACCTAGCGTGGGCGATCCCACCAGATGTGGAGTGTGTGCTGGGACGGTGGCGAGGGGCAGCTCGGTCTCACGCGGGGAGGCCCTGTCTCCCCAAACTGCCACAGAGAGCATGGCCAGAGGGGTTCTGTCAGCACCGTTATCAATCATACTCCCTCCCTCTCTCTCTCTCTCCCTCTCTCTCTCTCTTTCTCTCTCCCTCTCTCTCTCTCCCTCCATCTCTCTTTCCTTTCTCTCCCTCTCTCTTTTCGCACCGTTTCCTTTTCACACTTGCTTTCTCTGTCTCTTTCTGTCTTTCACTTGCCTCGCTCCCTGTTCTCCTCTCTGCTTTTGTTTTTCTCTCGCTTTCTCTTTCTGCTTTCTCAGATATCCTTTCTTCCATTTAGGGTGCCAGCTCTCTCTCTTTTTCAGTCACGTACTGTATTATGCCTTCAGCCTCACTCTTTCACTCCCCCCTCCCTCCCCCTCTCCACCCCCCCCCCCCCCCCACACACACACACACACACACTCACACACACACACACACACACACACACACACACGTATGCACACTTTAACCTTCCTAGTGTGACTTTTTTTTCCTTCTTTCATTCTCTAATCTGTTTCACCCTGGCTTCCTTGAGTCTTAGCACATACTTTTAGTTAAAAAATATTTTTTACTTGTCCTTTAGATTGACAAAGCAGATGCTCTGGAAGGACACAATGCGTTAGTCAAAACTCAAAAAGAATACATACACCATGATTTATCATACCCAGGGAATCCCACTGAAGTAAAGAGGAAATGGAGAACTGGACAAAAGGACAAATAAAACTGACTAAATTCACCATCAGCAAAAAAAAAAAAAAAAAAGAAAATTTTATAGAGGCCACCCAGAGGAAACATTCACAAAGATTAAGTTTGAAAGTAACTTTTTTTTATGAATAGTGATAGAGTGTAATGGGAGATGGAGGCAGGGGTCATGGTTTGAGGAATAGATGCCAGTTGTCCCTGCCATCCGGTGTGAGGTGTTCTCTGACACATGGCACTTTGAAGGCCCCGGCCCCTCCTATCGCTGCGATCCCTTACATCTGCAATCAGGGCAAATGGGTTACAGCCAGCACAACAGACAACAACTAAATAAACAACATACCTGGGGTGGATCCCCTCCAATTCCGGACTGCCAGTCTGGCTTTGGTGCATTTTTAAAACATCACTAGGTAATTGAACTCGAACGTTCACACTGACACATTTGCATGGGGTGAGGAGGGGGGGGGGGGTTGGTGTAAGCAATGGAGCAGCTGGTACGCACCAGTACGACTCCGGCTCAACCAGTCCTTCTGACTTCATATGTAGCACTTAATTGGTTCCCAAGGCAAGAATGAAATATTTAGCTCGCACGTCCTTTAAAATGCGATTGATTTTGATCTGACAGCTGTGCCTGTCCCGCGCGAGGGAGTGAGAGAGAGAGGGTGAGGGCTGTCTGGGCTCGTTGCCTGAGAATAACGCGACAACACCCACTCAACCGCACACAAACACCAGTATATGGCCACTGAATGTAAAGGATCACTCATGGATGCCATATGCTTTCAACTAAAGCCCCCTTTAAAACCCCCCTATTTAACCTTAAAGATACAACCAGCCTTGAGCTTTGGACGGTCATGAGTGCATGCTGTTTTTATACACATAAGTTCAAAGCGTAAATGCACAACATATATATAGTATATATATATATATATATATAATACGCCTACTGTCTCACACACACATTCACCTCAAATCAAAATTGTGCTTTTATTTAATGTTTCTGGATTGAACTGAATACGCATTATAAGTCATAGCATGCAAATAAAAAAAAAATGTTAATTTTAAATGGGACTCATCAACTTGAATGGACTTGATCACACTTTGCAGCAACCTCGCCGATGTGTACTTAGTAGGTGTAGATTCTACTCAAATGTAATGCTCTTTCGGAAGTGCGCCAGATATCGAATCAAATTGGATTAATGTGATTAATTCTATGACAGAAATGAGCAATGCAAGGCAATTGTGTGGTCACGCCATAACATGATAGAAATGCATTAAATGGAAACCTGCACGGAATCCATGGCTGGGAACCTCCCCCCTGTCAAATTGACTAAGCTGCAAATTACATACAAACGGATATATCCTTTATATAACAGCAGTGATTTTCTCCACTTTATCCTACCTGTCAAGCTCAGAACATCACAGGCTAATTCTTTATTAAGTGAAAGGGCATCGGGGACCAGATGATCCAATTTAAGTACATTGGGCAGAATAGAAGACTAATTAAAACCCATATTTTTACATTATTAATTTTGGAACTTCACTTTTAATGAATGTGAAATGACAGGCCTTCCATTTATACACACATACTCTTTGGGCTGCTCAACAAGGGAATAAGAGTTGCGGGTATACTGCAGGGGCTACGAAGAATTTTTAAACATGCATGGCAGACTTTATATCAAAGTTTAGACAAAGGTGTGCAAAGCTAACTTCTGCATTGTAAACACGACTGTTAATTGAGCGTCAAGGTATAGAGCGTTTTGTTTATGTGGAACTGCGGCGAGGCTTGAGACAAAAAAGTAATCAGGACGTCTGTAGCCGGGAGTGCAACCTTGTCATTTAGCCCTCATTCTTCCTCCCAGTACCTGGAGAAAGCGAGAGCAAGAGAGAGAGAGAGTGAGACAGAGAGAGAGCAAGGCACCTACATGCCGTTTAATGATGTGCCCCATTTCCACTCACCTCTGCTCAAAATCACTCCGCTTTTTTAGCAACGTCACCCTTAATTGTCCATCATGCCCTCTAATCAGACCATTAAGAACATGACCCCGTTTTAGTGCTAACTTTAATTATCTCACTGACTAGCAATGAAAAAGCTGCTTTGGAGTGAGGCGTTCTATATGGTTCCCATCAGTGTAATGGTTAAATGTGAAAGGCAAAGTGTCCCATACACAAGGGTAAAAATAAATGGTTTGGTATTCATTGCAGCGAGTTCAACGCATTAAATTACAAGGTGAAAAATAACTAAAATGAATGGGTGGCTAAACTGTGTGAAAAAAATATTTTTGAATTGTATAGAAAAAGGGGGTTGGTGGGTCTTGTGTACACCCTTTGTAGAACTGGATCTCTCTATGCGCTTTTCATTCCCCACAGGCTCATGCATCCTCACATCCACAAATAGGCACAAGTCATAGGGCAGTGAGTTTATAAAATTGAGTCAAATATACAAACAGCGATATTTAATGGCGTTTCTTTTTTAACACCAAGTGACCCCTGCATGGAAACAGATCTTTTTTTTTTTCTCCGGTTTCAGGAAACTCTTGGAAGGCAAAAGCAACATCCTGAGTTGGTGAGGAGACAGGAGAGGTGCTGACATGCCGACAGGCAGGGGATCCTGGGAAAAGCCACAGACAGGAAGAGCCTGACTGACTTTGACCCCCGAGGTCAAGGCTGGGGGCTCGGCAACTGAAAGATGTTTCCAAGCCACACTCAAACTATCATAGAGTTTTACAGGAAATAACTTGGAAATACTGTATGCTGTGAAATGTGGGAGATCTTTTTAATGCTTGTTCTTTTGTTTTGCTCTCTGTAATATAAAATGCTTTTTGGCCCAGAGCTATATTTGACATAATTGTTTGAGGGTCGTTGTATATAATTGAGTTGAGTACAAGTACATGTCTCATCTCTATAATGTGAATAACTGTATTTTTTCAGTCTGTAGATTTACTGTGACTAATATAATTATAGATCATGGGGAAACACGTAGATTTATGTAACAGAATTTAGACTGGGACAAAAGCGCTCCAATTCCTGACATGTGTTTTGAATAGAGCAGAGTGAAGTTCCTGTACTTTTTTAGGCTTTGTGCGGTAAGTCTCCATAGGCCCTTTACAGTTAAACCAAATTGGGTGAGGAGATTGTCCTTTCCCCAGTCTGGCAGAAGGACCCATAAATCAAGGCATCCATCGTTTGTCACACCTCTGTCTCCCCAGTTCGTGGCTCAGGCCCACCGCGTTCCAACTCTGAGTTTTTATGGCACAAACGTATCCATCAACCCCACCGAGTGGCCGCCAGCCGCCAAGCCGCCTCAGCGATCGATGGGTGCGATGTACCCTCCCTCTCGGCCTGTGTGCAGCTCTCTCTGCGTGGGAAGGGGTAAGAGGAACCTCATTTTAGCTGGTTTTAGCCCGGGGCCACTACTGTGATTTTACCCCATGCTCCTGGCCTGACGTCATTAAAGATGCATGATGATGGATACCATGAAGTCAACCTCTCTGAGGGGGTTTTGAGGTGGAAAAAAAAACCCTTGCTTGTTTTTTAGATCACACTAAGAATAAATCAAGACTGTTTAAATGTAGAGGTTGCAACTGGATGCATGTGACTAATCTTTCAATGCGCATCAAAAGAGAGAGTAGTCAGTTATTTAATGGTGAGGAGGCATGTTTTGACCAGTTGGTGGTGCTCCTGTCACAGTGATTTCACGATCTTGGCGCTCTGTGAATTAGATAAATACACTCCTGGCTGTTACCAAACTGGGCTGGAGAAATAAGAAGACAATAATGCAAATTTAGATTTCATATCAAGAAACCTGCTTGAAAAATTGTTTCCCTCTGTCTTCTTTTGCAATAGAAACTTGTGTTTGCTGTTACTAATTTTAGATTCTTTCACTCCTACTTTTCATAATCTGATCCCCATCTTCTCCTCCCACTACATGTACATGTTTATAAGATGATGGAGGATATTCATGAGGCTCTACTACACCACAGTCTACATTCTGAAGAATTAAGAAAAAGTAGATCCATATTCATATACATGTACAGATCCTCCAATCTTGCAATTTCAGCATAGCATTAAAAAGTTATTGACTTTTCTCCATATATAACATGCATAGTAGGATATCTAGAATTTGCTTCTCGAGGTGTGTGAGTGTCTGAGTTCTCAAATAGTAATGTGTGTGCAAATGTGTGTGTGTGCATACGTATGTGTGGGCGCGCGTGTGTATTTATGGTCATTGAGTGTGTGTGGTGCCTGTGAAGAATCTGTGTGTCTCCAAAGGGAATGACAGGGGAGACATTTGACAGCTGCGCTCCTCAGGTTCAAAGGTCATGTCAAGTCCTGGATGAGCCCAAGGTAAAATGCTTCACAGGGCCCGCACTGGTCAATGGGTATCGTTTGCCTCAATAGCAAACAGGGTAGCAGTAATAGGACCTCAGTCATGTGTCAGCGCCTAGAAGAAAAGTCAAATACCATGAGGCCACATTTATAGCCTCCCAAAACAAGAGGGAAAGTGAAAAGATTGAACTTTTAAACTCCCCAATTTATAGCTTAAAGGTGTCATATGCATGGTAAATTCTCTAGGTAGCATCCATTATCAGTCAA
This sequence comes from Centroberyx affinis, assembly GCF_046629955.1. Taxonomy (NCBI): domain Eukaryota; kingdom Metazoa; phylum Chordata; class Actinopteri; order Beryciformes; family Berycidae; genus Centroberyx; species Centroberyx affinis. Next base: position 62,550 of record NW_027279630.1, read on the forward strand.
CATTTCTCTTTCACTCACTCTCTTCTCTCAATCTCTTCTCTCTCTCTCCCTCTCTCTCTCACTTTCTCCCACCTCCCCTTCACTCTCCCCCATCTCCTCTCTCTCTCTCTCTCTCTCTCTCTCTCTCTCTCTCTCTCTCTCTCTCTCTCTCTCTTTCAGCTCTAACTGCAGTTTCTAGGATCTGCCTTAACCGGCGCGGTCCGTGCCGTCCCTGCTGGGGAGTAGAATCCAGCCCTCACTGGAAGACCCTGAAATAAGGCCTTTATCAGCCAACCCCACACAGTATCAGGGGGCCCCCCGCTCCTCCAGCAGCCTCTGATGTGAAGGAGAGATGGACAGAGCTCTGTGGTCCTCTGGTCGAGCACCAGAACAGGATTCAGCCCATTGTACCATTCAAATTAAGCAGGCATCAAAAGGGAAGAGGAAGCTGTTGTTGATGTATTGTCTCGTGTTATTTTAACCGGCTTAACTCAAGCCTCTTCATGGTGGAGTGTTGTGGTGCTGGATGCCGATGATGATAAGTGGTGGATTCTCTGTTAAGACTGCTAAGCTGCTGTGCTGGCTGAACGGGGCTCCGGCTCCATTGGCTGTCGCTGTGGCTGATTTTGGCTGTGGTTGAACCATTTCAATAGGTTACCATGGATTTATCCGGTCAAAACCGCTGAGTTGGCTGTCCATGTACAGCTTCTTCGCGTCACCAGTGGGACCCCTGTTTATTTCATAATGCTGACATTTTTTGAGAAGATTCGTTGAAAAATTAAAGTTCAACAGAACAAAACACAAAGAGAAACTTTCAGTTAGTTGCTCAGTTTTAAAACTGTAGACTGCAGAATCAATGTCTTGATGTTGCAGAAACTTTGTATTATTATTTTTTTCACAATAAATTAAAAAGCTATTCAGGTTTCTGAGGAGTCAATTTCATTTTAAGAGTTGTAATAATCAAGAACTGGTCTTCTGGTACTTCAAATTCAAAACAAACACAGACCTTATTTTAATAATGACACCAATAACATGTAAATAGGTGCTATAAATATACATGTGTGAGGAAATATGTTTTCCATAGTGTTAAATTGCAGCATTTTATTTACAGGCGTGGTAAAATAATCACCCTGTAAAGACAGCTCTGTCAGCTCCGAGTACTTGTGAATAGCTCTCTCCATTCTCCGCTGAAAGCTGTCTATTTAATTTCTCTCTTCTGTCCTCAGAGCAGTAGCTATTAAGTGCCTTCATATGTCAAGGCAGTGACACCTCCTCCATTCTCCTCAGCTTGTTTAAGCGTGCCCCTGTATTGTTGCCCGTCGTGCTTGACGTGTTAATAGCTTAATAACGTAATCTGGCAAATAATGACACCTCATCACAAAGACCGAGGCCAAATGTTTACAAGGGAAGCTGTAATGTATGATGACAGTAATCTGAATAAAAATGAATTTACTGGCATCGTCTCATTTGCAGTAAATTTTCACTTCTTCCATGCACAACTGATGCTCCGCGGACACCTTTCTTCCCTCTCTAGCTGTCTCATTACCCTGCCTTTCAAGTGGTGGGAGAAAGAGAGAGACAGAGAGAAAAGAGATGGAGAAAGGGTGAGAGTGTGATAGAGAGAGAAAGAGGGGGGAGAGAAAGGGATAAAGGAAGAAAGATAGAGAGGGCAAGGAGGAGATAGGCACTGATAGAGCTTGTTATTTTCAAAGCCATTTTCTTCTCTATTGTTTGCTGTGGAACAGGAATAAGGAAAAAAGAGGAAGTTCACACTGATTTCAAAAAGTCTCACTTCCTTTTTGACAGATGTGGTGTCAGCTTTGCTGTTTAATTAAAAGGAAATGGAGGTGATGATTGCAACACAGACGTGATCTGATATGATAATGTATTTACAATCATCAAGATGATCGTCATTAAGGATGTGTCAAGGACGAATTCATTGTGGGATTTGGGGTCCTGAGCTGTCAAGTGTATTTTTCTGAGGCAGTTGTGAGATTGTCAGGCGGATGCTGAGGCTATGACAGTCACAATTAATAATTTGCTAAAAGAATATGATTGAGTTTTATATACAGTTTTGTCGCGGCGATTTCCAAAGCCCAGAACATTTATAGCAGCAGTGCCAACTACAAAAATATATATGAAGTTATATGAAGGCCCGGGAAAGACTGAAGCAAGAGACAAAAATACCCTTGATACACAGGCTATATGGGATGTTGATATTAAATGACTTTGAATTATTTTATGGGAGTCAGCTTTAATTTTTCATAAGGTTCATCAAAACAAATTGTTCGATTTTGACAATTACTAGAACAATCACACACTTCTTTTGCTGCACCTGTTTGAAAATGAATAATTTGAAGTCATTTTAATTGCTTATGTGACAGCTAATCATCAAGGCATTAATTTATTTATCGAGCTTCGTTTGAACTTCCTCCTCAGTGATAACATATCCAGCCTTACTCTCTAGAGTAACAAGATACTGATTAAACTGTAGCAACCTCCTTCAGTATTATGCAGATGCCGAGGAGTGAGCCCTAGAGTGGCTGCAATAATAAGATGCATGATCCACACTAAATCGAGATGAACCATGCAGTGGTCATAGGAATGAAATGCCCATTTCAACTTGTTGATGTAATCATACGGCTTCCAGCTAAAATTGCTGCTGGCAGGAGATTGACGTCGGGTTTAATTGTTAATGTTCTGAGTATAGAGATTTCAAATGTCACGCTTTTAATCAGGTTGCGGTTTCCATTAAGTAAACCAAAATATACTTTAAAATCTGTGAACACTGGAATATTCCCTGAATCAAAAGACAAACTTGACAATGTTGAGTTATGTGAAGAACACAGAAAAGTGAGGAACATCTGCCCTAAACTCTCAGAGAAGCGGAGCATTAGCCTGAATGTTTCTAGCTGCTGGTGGCTCATCTGCAGTTGGTGGTGTGCCGGGATTGGTGCGATGGCTTTGGGGAAATCAGCCACTGTTCTCTCTCTCTGGGTCCCAAGCATGGCCATTAACTGACTGCCAGCAGCTCTGGGAAGAGGAACAACAGATGCCAGCAACTGAAAAGCCTCCAGCTCTTCAGCTAAACCAATCCCAACTGAGTCGGGACGGGCCTCTGTAGATTTTTGGACATACAGCGAACAAATGTGGACATGAAAGGGGGAAGAGGAGGGCTGTTCTGGAGGTAAAGATTTGTTAACCCTCTTGAACTTGACAAGAGACGGGACTGAGGCACAGATTAGCCCTCTCAAAGCTGGCTTTTGCAAAAGGTTGCTGTGTGAACATGTGAATGTTACTGTGTAGCGGTGTTTGTTTGTGTATATGTGTGTGTGTGTGTGTGTGTGTGCGTGTGCACATGTGCATGCATGTGTGTTTAAACAAGCATGCATTTATGTGAGTTCTATATGCAGGTACGTACAGTAGTAATGACACAGGCGCATTAAATGGTATGTAATTACAGTCACGAAACCATTTAATTATGTTGTAATTACATTTTACTTCTCTGCCATTGCAATATCTGTTCCACAGCAAAAGATTTCTTTTTCATTTGATGTCAGTAGATGTCATCCTGGCCATTTGGCACAATATTGCACCGCAACACCGCAGCTTAACTTTCATTCCCCCGATGAGAAGGGAAAGACTTCCACCCTCGAAAAGTTCCCACATGTTCAAGTGATTTAAAATCCTCGTCTTCTGACTGGAAATACGTAGATAATCTCATAAAGTGCTAATGCTACCTGTAGGTGGAGGTCAGGTATTTGATCGTTATACTTTAACAAAGACACATGAGTCAAGTCATAAGATGATGACCATGTCAAGCTTCTGAGCAACAAGGAAATAGCGGGGGAAATGACGGGACGGTGAAGTAGGAAGTGGAGGTGGAGTGCGGGGTGGGGGAGCAAGAAAGCACAAAGCCTGGGTAAACACAGCTAGGTCTGCATCTGGAACCAACTAAAAAGATGCTTAATAATGCAGAGCCGTGCAGGCGGGCCCTGTGCAGCTGTTGTGTGCGCAGGACCATGAAAGACTCTCCATCTGACAGCTGGCTCCATCTAGCTGGCTCCATCACCCTCTCTCTCTCTCTCTTTCTCTCTCTCTCTCTCTCACTCCCTCTCTCCTCCGTGGTCCAGAGTGGCAAGGAGACAGCAGATTAGGGATTAGCCAATCCCTGCCATCCTCATCTGTCCCATCTGCCTGCCAGCCAGCCAGGCTCCTGATACCAGGGAGAGATGGGACATTACTGAAAGCAGTGGAGAAAAGGAAGTGAGACAACAGGGGAGAAAGAGCGGGAGTGGGGAAAGCGGGGAGAACTGGGACAGGGCAGAACTAAAGAGGATGTAGCCTGAGTGGGAGTTTGGATGGGAGAAGAGGGGTGGGTGTGGGAAACATGAATGGAAAGACAGGACAGCAGGACTTGACTAGGAGAGACAGAGACACATACATACAGTTAGGGGAATAAAAGATTAGAGACCTCACCCTTTCAATGAACTTCAGGCTACTTTAACAATTTAAGTCAATGCCATGATACATGCCATGATTCTGTAATCTCATGAAACATTCAAAGAACCTGCCACTCTGAATATTCAACAACTTTTCAATGTAGCACTGTATCTTAATGTTTGACTTTCAAGCTACACAGAGTGCATGATTGTACATTATTTTCTCTGCAGAAATTTCACCTGAACAAAGCTGGCACCCTTTTATAGTTGCTAAAAATACACCCTTGTATTTTGTCTCGGTATCAAAGAGACCACTTGTCTTTTTAATAATCTGCCAACTCACATTTGGCAGAGACCAGAAAGCACACTCAGAGAAATAATTGCTGTTATCTGTTAGAGTCAATAAAACCTCTACAATTGCACTATTTGAGATAAGATTATGCTCCTCGCCATGTGTTCCTTTAAACGAAGTTCCACTAAATGATTTAGATATACACTCGCTAAGTATCTGCTTATACATTATGAGTGTAATAAGCTCCAGGCAATTGCAGGCTATTGGAAGCATTACTCGTTGAACTAAATAACAAGGATACAAACTCTATTCACATGCAGATCTGGTTTTGAGCCAAAACACAATCCACATATCGACACTTTTGTCCCATTTCATTTACTGTACATTTCGCAACCTTTCACACATCCATCTTTCACAACAAGATCGTGTTAATGTATTCACTGTACATTTTCAACAGCTAAGTGAACAATATGAGGTTGCAGCAAACATTAGAGCCTTTTTTTCATATTACAATAACGATTCAAACTTAAGGGACCAAGTTCTGCTCGGCAACAGGGGAATAAAAAAAGTTCGCTCCTTTTCCTCTAGAAAGGCGCCCGGTAGCTTAACAGGCCCTCAGCTCCAGTACCTGGTTCCCTCTGTGCACACCTTTAAATCACACCCAGGATAGTTGCCTTGTCAAAGCTCTCTCAGTGAGCCAGGCATCTGAGAAACATTAAAACACTTCCTCATGCAAGCCCGAGCCTCCCACAGGGCAGCGAGCGGGAGCAGAGCCTTTCTCTCAGGCCCAGTATCCGGGGAGGATACTGCTCAGTACCGCTTGGAAAGTCCCAGCTCGGACAGCGGTGGTTAATATTTTAATAGCCTACGGCTGAGGCAGTTATCATCCAAGTGTATTCTTGTTGGTGGATTTAAAAAACCCACTCTCTCACTCTCTCTCTCTCTCTCTTTCTCACAGTTAAGAACCCGATTTGAGTTTTTAATTATTCTTTTTTGAATTCCCCAACCAGCTCTCCTCTGTTCTTTTTCATTTGTGCTGTGCAGTTTTTCCAAGACTTGTGCCCAGGGAATCCCTGACAGTGTCCTACTTAACTTTTCACTTTCTTTCCTGTGATTTCTTCTTTTTTTTCCGGTTTGAGGGACTATTACTGATCAATCCACGGCTTCTCTCCAAACACCTGCGTTTATATTGATCAGTCATCCACTTTCTCTCCTTTTGAACTGAAGGGAAGACTTGTCAGCACAGGTAAAAGTGATCAAATCCCCTTATGAAGCCATAGCTCTGTACTGTGAAATCCTTTACTCAGGAACCATGTTTGCCTGCAAGTGCTACACTTTGGAGTTCAATGGGCACCACAACAGTTTCCACAATTGAACTGGTCTCTCAACGCAACTTCGCAACAACTTTAGTTGTTTCCAGTAATCAGAATTTAAAGCTCCTAAAGTGTGCAGCGAAGTGCGACATGGTACACTTCTGTGATTTCAGACGAGCTCAGAAATAGAGGGGGGGAAATATCAAGTAGTGATAGACATAGATAGAATGAAAGAGACAACTAGAGAAAGAGCCGTCTGGATGTTTGTGTGCGACTGCTTAGATTGGTGTGTGTGTGTGTGTGTGTGTATGTATGTATGTGTTTGCATATGTTTGCATGTGAACATTTGTGTCCATGCAAATGCAGGTCTACAGGTCTTTTTCTTTGTGCGCGCGTGCTTGCGTGAGTGTGTGCACGCGCGCATCTGTGTGTGTGTGTCTGTGTGCGCGTGTGTGTGTGGCTGCTCTGAGCTAGCCGTCAGCACAGCCTGCAGGGAAGGGGCCAGGGTTACGGCATCAGCTGCAAGCAGGAATGAGAATGGCTGAGAGTCAGACAGACACTGCCGTGGGTTATTATGTTTGAGTCAGACCATGCACTCCTGGGAACACCGAAAATATTGCTGTTACAGTTGTAACATTATCACAACAGAATAAATAAGAGCGGACCGGGATACCCTAGGAAAGATATTCAAAATATGCACGGGCCAAAACAGATCCGGAATAATTAATTAAATAAATCTCATCGCAGCAAAGCGTCTGTCTCGGCACACTTAATTGAAGTGCGCTAAAAGCAGTGAGTGCTTTCAAAATTGAGAGGATGGGTCAATCCGAACCTCTGCACCTCCATAATGAAAGAGAAAAAGGAAGATAATAGCACACATAACCTCAAGCAATTAAAGGGCTCTAGAATGTGGTGAACAAGCTTTGCCCTCTTGGACACTGTTGACCCACGGTGCCCAACAAGGCCCCCTGGGAAATAAGCACTTATTAAAAATGGAGGAACAGCCACAATCCCACCGAGGCTGTAATATGCTATAGAGTAATTTAATTCTACTTACATGTATCACTTCAGCCTCTGTGCCGAGTATGAAGCAATTCAGCATTTCATTTGACAAAATATGACCTGTCAAGAGACTGAATAATAACGCCGGCAGATCAGATGTGTGGACATGGGATACAGTGTTGTGGATGGTTCCAGAAAAAGGTCCTGCCATTCATGAAGACGGTATCTCTACATAATTGTCATTTCCTCTGCTATCTTGAAACACGTTGCATCTTACAATAAAAAGTAATACATAAAAAAGCCTCATCTACTTAAGGGATTATTTTGAAAGTCTCTCTTTACCCTCCGACAGACTGATGAAACACACTTCCATGCTTGATTTGATCATCCCTCATAAAGGAAAAAAAGTATACAGTGGAATCACAAGTCCTGGCATGGGTTTGGGAATATTGGTTGTACCCTTCTCAAGAGTCAGTAAAATCCCTTGGTATGGTTGCTCTTTCTTTGTGCTGTGTAGCTTCATCGCAAATAAACATACTGTCTGTTATTGTTTTCCCATAAGAACCTCAGAGTTAAAAAAGTATATTTTTTCTTTTGCTCTTCAAAATGAAATACAGGTCAGTGTCCTACATAAGTTTGCTGCAGTTTTGAAAACATTTCTACAGCATATTTAAAGTGTGAGGCTGTATTTCCGATAAATTTTGAAATTCAATATGAACTGTTTCCATAGTGAGTTCATGATACAAAACTTGCTAAAAAAAACACTCCCTCCTCCATGTAAATAATGATCATTGATATATGTATACATTTAAGTATGATGGTGGGGAAAAAAAGGTCTCGAATGTAACCATGAATAAAACAACTGCTGTAGGGGAACAATTTGGGACGTCTGATTTTCTCTGTGGGTGTTGAGATGAATAAAAAAGGCCCTTCTTGAGCATGCATGTGTGGTTGTCTTTGGGAGAGCGGCCATGCCCTGTGGACAGATAAAGGAGTGATAGGACACCGGGGGATAGGGCAAGGACACGTGGCGGCCCGCCCCTGGTCATTGGTGACAAGAGCAGGGGGACGTTAAACACACACACTGGGCTGACTCCACACTTTGATTTAGCGCTTTTGCTTAATGTTGCAAAGGGGGGTTACGGAGGCCCACTGGAGATGGGATCAGCAGATCTCACCGACTGTCGTCATAAAGAAGCCTGCGGAGGGCTCAAACCTCGACTCACATCTGATGCACAAGCCAAGCTCGCATGCGTGCGCGCGCGTGTGTGTGAAATACAGAGGGAAAGCACGAGAGACAGAGATAGAGAGAGAGAGAGAGGGAGAGAGAGGGAGAGGGAGAGAGGGGTGGTCCATAGACCATAGAGAACAATACACAAAGGGCATTTAGTGATTCCATATTGATGCTCTGTAAATGGCTTAATTTGTCTGAAGACACACAGCAAAAGCAATCAGTCGTATGCTGTTGTGAAAACTGTATTGACTCAAAACATGATTTAATACATATTAATATTAAATGAATAACGCATTAATGGATGCATCAGACAAATCATAATACTTTGTCAGAAATAGATTGAGGGCTTTTAAGAATTTATGGAATAATGGAAATTTATTTGGGTACAGTTCTGATACAGATTATCCAACTTCCATCCGTAAAAGTCTTATAGGTGCAGGTAAATAACCTCTCCTTTTTTTTTTTTTCCAGCTAGTTACTCTCACTGTGGGCTGGGAGCTGATCTCTGCTCCAGACACTTTCAAGTCTACTTAATGTAGCCTACACGGGCTTCACAGGCTGTTTCATGCTCTTATGGAAAACAGGCCTTTGAAATCCCTCAGCAGCCCAATCTTAATCTCATTTGTGAATATGAGCCGAGCCACGACAGGACCAGGAACATCCTCGTCTTCCTAAAGCACCGTTTCATTTGTCAGGAGATTTGGGGCGGTTGACACTAGAGGAGTGATTTAATTGATTTTAATCACACACCTGAGATAGGGAGAGCGAGGGGGCTGCCCTTAACGATTATTCAGAGGGCCCATCCCATGCTGTATCTCTCCTCTCAGCCCTCTGTTTGTTTTGATACATCAGCATTTTGATGGATAGGACTTAGATTATGAACTTAAAAAGCAGTCTGGAATTTTAAATATGACCTTGGACTTAATATGCCAATAAGTATAATAAAAAACACTGTTCATCGGGGGGAAAGCACACCAGAATTCTGTGCACTTTGGTAAAAAGCTTTTCACAAGCAACTGCATGCAATATGGATTTTCTATTTCCAAATGTTGCTGTCAGCTTCCTGACAAAGTTGACTTATTATCTCCAGTTGACTGTCTACTCAATGTTTAACGGACACACACTGTGAAAGCGTTCCACAGGCAATGCTCAACTTTGTCCCGCTTAAAGATGAATTTTTCCCTTTTGCCTCTTCAGGAAGCCGGAGCATTCTGCCTTCCCTCAGCGTGCCACGGTAATTTGTTATGAAAATCTAGACCAAAAGCAGAGGGGAAAAGCAGGACCACGTTGTTGCAAGCCATTAGTTGGGAAAACAGTTTGGCGAACATTATAATGCAAACCAACCCAGAAAAAAGAGTGGAAGACAGCCTGGGGAGAGAGATTTAAATATGTAATAAACTAATATTTCATTTATTTCCCTCACATGGGAACCTGACCATTTAGCTGCAGCATTCTCAGATCAGAACCCCACTCCTCTAATGAGTGAAGCCAGAAATTATCAGCATCTTTGAAAAGATTTGAAAATAGATCTGGAGTAGACAAAATATCACAGTATACAGCTCATTGTGAGTATTTTATTTTGTTTATTCTTATTATTTTCTGGTTATCTTTTCTTTTTCTTTTTTTAAGGGTATAAATTCTTTTAAACAATGTATTTGTCAGATTGTCAGTCACTGGTTTGACTTTAACATTGCAGTTAAAAAAAATAGTAAAAGAAAAAAAGTTATATTGCTGTTTTTTGCTCTGCATCTTATGATTTATTTTGCCCTCATTCCTTCATTCAAGGCATTTCTCTAAGCTTTGGATTTCCCTGTTAAAGATGCACTGTGGAAGCTTGTATTTCATTATGTGATTTTTCCAGTCTTTTCTGTTCCGTGTAGAATACAATGGCATTCATTCTTGATGAGGTTGCTGTCACTTTTAATTTCTGTTAGTTCTGGTAAAATGAATGACAGTCGGCCTTGTAATAAATATAACATGCGCTGCATTAATTTTTCAGAGAACAAGAATGGGAGGCTCCCGTTACTAATTCCTTTTCAAATGTTTAGATTTATGGCTTTCTCAATGAGTGCATCTTTTTCCAACTTTGTGCCATGGCAGAAATATATTTCCATCTCATTAATGAGCAATTTAGGAAAAGGTCTTTCATGAAAAAGGGAAGTACACAGCCATAATCTCCATACTAAAGGACATGCCTTTGATGAATCTCCATGGCATGAGTGTGTGTGTGTGTGTGTGTGTGTGTGTGTGTGTGTGTGTGTGTGCACGTGCATGTGTAGATGTGTGTGTATGTACCTGTGCGTACGTGTGTATGTGCGTGCGCGCGCGTGTGTATGGTGGAGTATGTGTAAATTAATGATTTTTTTTAATATACATACACATTTTTGTGTATTTGAGGAGAAGTATTTGTGTGTTTATGTGAGCAATTTTTGTGTGCATGAGCCCATGTAGACATGACATGTGTATGTGTGCATGCAGGTGTGTGTGTGCGTGTGTGTGTGTGTGTGTGTGTTCCCACCTCCCCAGATAGATTCTAATTACTGTTGACTCTTATCCCTGAGTATGCACTGTTCCTCCTGTCTGGATATCATCATTGACAGGTCCCCTCAACTAACCCTTCCACAGTAGGGGAAAGCCTCAGCATCACCTCAGCTTATGGCCACATCAGCGAAATTCAGGACATAATGGTGCTCCTCAGTCAACGTTTTCAACCTAAAGTGAGAGTAATGATGGTTCTCTAATAACCCCTTTATCAGCCATCTCTGTACTTTGTTAGGGAGGAAATTCACTGTTGCAGTTTTTATCATCCCGAATTAGTTTGTGTTGAGTCGGTCTCGCTATTTTATGGCAAAAATAGATTAAAAAAAATAAGAGAGATGAAAACGTTTGGATATGCTCAAAAGAAATCCTCTCTCAAAGGGAGCATATCCTCAAAGAAGTCGGGGGAATCTGATATTCTTTTTAATGTCTGGATAGCCGTTGAAGACACAAGCCATGTCCTTGTACTGGTTCCACTGTGATAAAGCATTACATGGGTCCAGGGTTGCCACTGGGTATCCCCATAACAATCAAATACAAGTGACAAACTGTAATAAATATATACTCATTGTCATTATTTTAGGGGGGAATGGCAACTAGTCCTTAGTGTCACTTGGTTGGATTTGTGATGGCAATTTTATATTTTTGTCTAAAAATGACAAGGTGGCCCTGACCCCAACTCTGCTCTGCACTGAGGTAATGTAAATGTGTTGCACATTCAATATTCATGCCATATTATTCATATACTGCTGTATGACTGTCATATTCATACTGTAGTAACTTCAGCCCATGACTTGAGGCTATGCAGTATGTATGAGTTGTAGTACACTGGTGATACTATAGTTTTAACTTGGATATATCCACCAATTACTTCATTAATGCTTCTACTGGAAGAGCAATCTGGATGTTACTCAGTGGCATTAGTATCTGGGTATAATGATTGGTAAAAATTGCACTAAGCATAATTCAGCGATAGGGAAAACTAATAAGAAGGACACAATCCATGGAAATCCCATTTCCATCCAGCCTCGTCTTGGAGCAAATGTCATTCATATTTTAGCCATAACCCTTATTAAGAATGTCTGCTTCCGAGTCTCTGAATTACATTTCTAGGATTTCCACTCATCTTGAAAGACAAAATCATTTGAATTCTAAAGATGGCAGACATTGACAGAGGAGAGACAGAGTGAAAATATATAAATCCAGAGATACTTTTTCTTCTGGGCTTTTTTTAATGAGCTAAAATCCCCGCTTCTTGCCATTTCCCTGCCTTAATTGATGATTATGTTGTTACACAGTAGAAGCGCTTCCCTCTCTCCTCCCAGTCATTACGATATAGACAGGCAGCTCTTGAAGCTTCAAAGGCAGGATGGAGTGATTTAAGCTCAATTCAGCCATCCCCTGGCCCACAGGTAAAAACCCCTGTAAACAGTGAATGCAAATCGCTAATTAGCCCTGTGGCTGAATCACACAATCTCTGTTTGAGCTGACCGCTGTTACGGTCCTGCTTAAGGGCATGTTGTATCTCTTTTGACGGCCCAATTAGAAATTCAGCTGCAGAACCATAAGGCAACCTCGTCATGAATATTTAAAAAGACTGCCACAGACAAGCACGAAGGGGGCACTGAACCGCATGTCATGGAGGGAATATTCGGCAAGTAACCACCAATCAATAGTCTCTTGATCTTCTCTGTATTAACGTGATGATTGCTGTTTTTCTTGGTCCCGTAATAGAGGAAGACTACGGGTCAGGGTGATGAAGGGGCTGAAGTAATAAGGCTTGGGTTCACACCGCTGAATGTCCAAATTAAATCTCAATCTGAAGGGACTGGCAGGTCTGTGCCACTGCCAGGGAATAATTAGGCTACTGTCCTTCACAATATGTCAGGCTAACTGACTGAGGAAATGCTGCATGCTCTCACTGCACTTTCACTCCATCGCTGTGTGGTGAGGTCTGAATATAGAGGCAGCCCATGTGCTGACTCAGTATTGTATCAGGATATTGTGGAACCTATACCGTGTCAAATGCAGAGACGTTGCAAAGGGCAATAAAGCTATACCATTATCATTGCTGCACAGCTTGAGACAGAAAGTGCAGCGCTCCATATTGGCAGGTGATATGCCAATCTGCTCCTATTGTGTATTTTGACAACTCCCATTTTTTCCCACTGAATTTGTAGTGATAATTTATTTTTGCATACATCAGACATTTCTTCAAGATGAAAGCAACGTATTAAGGAGTAAATGCGTTCCTGCTTCCTCTTACAGTAGTCATTATGATACAAGTGACAGGTAGAGGTTGGGTGTTATATGGTAATTGGTATTTTAATGCACTACCTGCGACACCTAAAATTGATTCTTCATTTTCAATAACACTGAAAAACAGCGTGCTTCCTTGCATAATTATTCCTGTGAATATGAAAAGTGTGTGTTTAAACTTTTTTCACCCTCACCTATTCATACATTCCTGTTAAACACAGACCTCTTACAGAGCTGTGAAACTGCTTCCAGAACAAAATAGAGGAATTCTGGGATCAACAGGGATGTGTTGCCTGTCACTGCATTATGAGAAGGTTGAAACACCTTGCACAAGTTACCAAAGCAAACATCTTTTTTGAGCCTAGGGGCAATTGAATGAATTACCATTCCTGATCATTTAATAATTGAAGGTGGTATATGTTAAACTGTTGAAATAGCATGTTGGAAAATTATGTAGGATGAATGTTCCTTGCTCGGAGACACAAATCTATAGCTTTAGAAGTGATATTTTCAGGTTCCCTCAATAAATGTATCCTATACGCACCTGATCACAAATCCCTGTTACAGTATTTTTCTGCTTAGCTTTCAATCTGAGAGCGTCATTTGGATGAGCAGAAAACAACAAGTGTAAACCTCTCGCCCTCCACTCACTTACCCATATCACTCCAGGCAAATTGTTTTCACTCTGGACCCCACGACAGCAACTAAAGACCCACCTGCTCATCCAATAACAGCAAATCAAATCACAGAGGCTTCCCTTTCTGGGTTTCAAAGGGACATTCTCTAAGTTGATTCTTTTCATTTAATTCCTGCAAAGGGATAGAGCCCCCCACCCCCACCCTCGCCCTTTATCTGCTCGTGAGAGTGGGGGAAGAAACAGAGGATTATCGATTTGCACTCAAACAGTGGGCCAACCTAAAAAGCCCCAATGAATTGTCACTCATTATTGAAATTATCAGGCACTAATTAAACTGGCAACCCTAAGCCCCCTGGGCTGTGCTCATCTCCAACTGAATTTCAGCTCCTCAGACAGTAATAGGGAGGCAGCATTAGCCGCTACTGGATGCTAATGAGACCTGGAAGCTGTCTCTCCCTCTTAGGGTTTCACAGAAGCAACTGCTGAATGTGAACCACAACTACAGTGCAGCACTGTTTGTGAACACTTGATTGGCAGAATGAGAGAGAGAGAGAGAGAGAGGGAGAGAGAGAGAGAGAGAGAGAAGGGGAGATTTAAGCTGGTGACTGCATGAAACTACTGGATGTTCCTGCGAGTACAGCGTCAACAGTTACATTCAGTATTAATTTTAGTACATGGATTTGAAAGATTTGAGGCTTTTTGCGCATAATGCCCCCCTATTTTCCCTCAGTCTCTGCTCTGCTCTCTCTCTCTCTGCATATTTCCACCTCTCTCTATATCTCTCGCAGCCGTACTGAAGTTGTTGACTTACTCCTCATGCGCTCTCCACTTCTCCTCTATGCGAATCAACAGACATGGTACCAGTGAGAGTCTGGCTGACTTTATCACATGGTACACAGCTTGTTAATAACTTCCTCTGACAATTCCTCCTCATCTTTGCTGATGACCAGGGGGACAGCCGTGATTGTCATGTTTGTAGGGGAAGAAAGACTCTAAACAATGATGTCACGTCAGCCTCTCTATTAAAAGACTTCATATTTTGAGCGGCATAATTAATACTCTTGGGCACGTCGCTTCCAAGTTGGCACTCCAGGCAAAGGGCTGCCACTCACCTGATAATTATTTTTGGAAATGGAGCCCAAATTACAGTGATTGACAAATGCAACAAAGCAGAGACAGCCTCAAGCATTCATGAAGAAAGAAATGAGAAAATAGTTAACTGGATAATGCACTTTCACAGTGGATTTAAAGTTTAAGTCACTTGTCCTTTCATGTCTTAAATGTAACTTTGGCTCGGGTCAAACTATTTAGCCCCTGTATCCTCCAGAAGGAACACACTAAAAAGGCCTGTGCAGCAGTAATTAACACTGTTCCTTCGCTTTTTTTTTTTTTAAGGTACAAGCGCACAGTATTTCACATGTAGTTAATATGTAAATTTTTTTTTTTTTTGCAATCCTGTATTTATTTGACAGCCTTATGTTCGGGGTGTTGCAGAGCTCTTCAGAAATCACAGTCAACAAAACATATGAATGCGAGCGTGTCTTTCCTCCACAGCTCTCTAAAAAAGACAAACAGTTGTTAGCCCTTCGGGTTGCATCCATTAGATGGTGGATGGAGCAAAGCGGCATGCCTCTATGCTTTTTACACCTCTCCCCATGCGTAAATCAGCCACTCTGTCATTCTACTCGGAAGAGAGGGGGAGGAATTATGTCAAGTTATTTGTTTTGTACCAAAATGAAATATTTATCGGGAGTGAACACCTACCAGGAACAGACGATAGGCCAGGGTGCTTCATCTTCTCAGACTCATATTTGGCTTCCACCTCCGCAAAGGCCAAACCATGTCCTGGGGGTTTTCAGTGATTCAGGGAAGTCCGCTAGCTTTGAATCCACATTTCAAAGCCTACGTTGAACTGGAGGACAGTGCTGGAACTGGAAGGAGACATGTGTACACACACTCTAACCAATTATATGGTGATCTACTCCATTTCTCTTTATGCGCGATGGGCTCAAGATACATTACTTCACGCTTCCTTATTTTTCCATGTTTCCATATAGGTTCTGAAATATGATTTAACCTTTCTATAATGAAGCATATGGTGGAGATGGTTGATTTGTGACTTGCGGTCGGGAAGTTTTCCACTTAAATGTTGGGCTTTGAATGAGACGTTAAGTTACAGCGCAGTCATCAGGGGTTATTTTGTTTTCCTTCACAACACCCTGAGCACACATCATTTACCATAATTTAAGCTTGAAATACTGGTTTTAGGTAGAAAAACAGAAAGATTGATGGAAGGCCACGAAGAAAAAACACGAAGGAGGAAACCTTAAATCCTGTAAGTAAAATCATATTTTAGGTCTATTTAACAGAAACAAACTCTGACAGGAAAACCATGACATAGTAATGCGGTTTTCAGTGTGAGCACTCAAAACAAATTCCTGCACATCGGATCTCATTGGAGAAAATACTTTTCATGGTAAGAGGCAGGAGGGTGGTAGAAAGGGAAGTATTATTTGCCTTAACTCCAAGTGGACCACTTAAACATTTATATTATTGATAGTGGCAATACTGTGGACCCCTGCTCCACGTCCTTCAGTACGTCATTAACCGTGTTTCAACAACAGCTTCCACTCTCCCTCTTTGCTGGGAAATCCATTACAGACACAGAATGCTAAATGCATTAACGGAAAAAGGTCGGAAAGCAAAAAGAGAGAATCATTGTACCTTTGTCCAAAGCCATTACAACACTGACCCCTCTGACTTCAAAGTAACAATGATTGAGTTGGTGTCATCACAGGCCCAGACTTCCCTGCCAGTAGGCCTACCTGGAAAACTCCTTTTCTGCGAGGGCTCTCGTTTGATCATGCATGCGGGCGACGCATGTCAAGCCGGGTTATTCCCACAGTTAATATTCTTTCATAACCTGCCATGCGAGCTGAACTTGATTATTTTGGCACCTGGGCAAACAGCTACAGCTTTCAGGTGGTGCATACAGTATCAGAGACCCTGGTCACAAGGGTGATCTATTCGCTGAAAAGGCAGGGTTCTGGCAAAAGACTCAGCACCTTGGAGTAATGAAGCCAGCCCTACTCTGTGAGCATGGGCAGAGCAGGTTACATTAGAAATGCATGAAGGCCAATAGGTGGTTACCTTAGGTCTGCTCCAACCCATTTATATTCCATCAACTGATATCAAAGCAGGAAAATGTTTTTGGAGAGGAGGGAAGGGGGGGGGGAGTAAGAGAGAGAGGTATATTGAAATTTCTGTGTATCAACAAAAAGTGCAAAAATGGTTGTCAAATAGCACTGGGCATGTGAAAACGTGCAGTGGTGTCCAAGTTGATGGTTACCACAGAAGGCAAGAGGCGTTTCTTTGGAAGCCTCCGCTATGGCTTGGATAAAGTATGGCTTGGATAATGAATCTTTCCTTTAACAACACTTAAAAAAGCACCATGATTTTTACTTTGCTGTCTCATTACCAGTGTCCACTTGGCAGAGGAGGGAATGCGTGCTGCCCAGAATTAAGGCCTGAACCTGGGCAACTTTCCTGCTGTCCACCCACCCTCTCTCCTTTCGCTTTCTCTCTCAGAGACTTGGTGCTTACTTAATCATGATTAATCGCTGCCTGGATAATCAGATACAACATCAAAAGGTTGGAGATGACAGTCCAAGGACGCTAGGGAGGAAACAAGGTATACCAGGCATTCATTAGCTTTGGCATGGCAGTCATACATTAGCCCATAACCCTTTATTGTCCTAATTAGGCTAGAGAGCGGCTGCTAGCATTAACACAACCAATATTACGCATATACATACATAGGAATATTAGTTTACCTCAACTTGCAACCGCATAATG
Source organism: Centroberyx affinis (assembly GCF_046629955.1). NCBI lineage: Eukaryota > Metazoa > Chordata > Actinopteri > Beryciformes > Berycidae > Centroberyx > Centroberyx affinis. The sequence goes on from NW_027279630.1 coordinate 80,101, forward strand.
TAATGCACCCATGAAAGCCCCATGTCCTGTGCTTTAGGACTGTTTCTTTTTTTTTTTTTTTTCCTTGTCTGTCCAGGTAGCAGTTTGTCCATGCAGTGTATTATGTTTGCTCACATCCAGCCACTAAGCTGGGCAGTGTTTTTGATTTACAATCACTTGCTTGGGACAAACATAAGACAGGCTTCCCCTTCCTCCATTATTTTACTCATCTCACTTCACACTGTGAGGTGCAACCCATACTGTATATTTCATTTCTTTTTTTCCCCCTCCCTCCCCTGTTTTAAGTCTCCCTGGATGGAGCCTGGCTTGCGGTGCACCATTTTCCCAGCTACAGTAGCAGTGGTGCTGGGCCCTGTTCAACCCCATTATTTCTGGGAGCCAAATTCCCATGGTCCCAGGAACAGGCGTGCCAGCTCTGCCTTCTTGGCTCTCTTCCCTGGTATTGTTTCCTTTGTTACATCCAGAGCTGCATTTCAGCCCGTTAATGTTTGCGCTGGGAGGTCCAAATTCCCAGTGTTCAGCTTTAGAAAAGGTAACTTGAAGTTCAGAATGCATCCACTTTTTTTTTTTCTGGCAAATTATGTTTTTTTTCTCTTTTATTTCTTACATTTTTGTTCTTTGTTGTGATATAGTATATCATAACAATACTATAAACTTGTTCAAGATAAAATTCTTGCATACAAAGCGATCGTAAAATCCCACCTCTGCTAATGGTTAAGCCAGCTCTTAAAGCAGATGTATTTTATTATGAAAGCTACAGTACATGGCTGTATTTTATTAATAATTTTGATTGATTAATACTGTATATCACACATAGAATCTACCACTCTAATATCCAGGCAATATTTGCAGTTTGTACATTACTGTTCAATTAACTTTGCACATAATGAACTGTTAAACATCTCCACCCCTAATTTAATTCTAACAAGCTGACAATATCTTCAGATTACACAAGGGTGATTGCAGAAAGCTAAATACCAAACCACTATTATTAACATCTTGAGTCTGACTCGCTATTCAAGCATGATGGCATTTCCCCATCTGTAATCCACTTTATCACCTATCATACCAGCCTTACCACCCTAACTCCTTTTCTCTGATGTCAACTCATGTAGCCATCATGGCGGCTCACACATGGGATTAAATGCAGGGTTTGTTGGCTCAGCGCAGCATGGAGGGAGCATTTCCGACTGATGTTGGCTGTTCCACTCCGAGCCACAGCACTTGTCTCCCAGAGCGCAGACATGACGGTGTCAGGTAATTCTCTGAGGAAGAGCCACACGCCCCTGCAGAGAGCAGTGGGGGAGCCTGTATCACATCTCAGGAGTTGTAATAGCAGCTTTGAAGACTCCAGTCCACTAATCCCACATCATGTGATCATGTGTCTAATAGACCGGCTCCTAATTCACAGCATTGTGGGGGATTTTTAGCTGTCACTTGCACCAGCAGAGGTTTACAGTGGGAGAGTGTTATGTTTTGTGAAAATAAATACATGGGACTTCTGCACACTGGCGCAGATGGACACATGTTCATGCACATAAACACTTGCACACACACACTGCAGACACACACACACAAAGAATGAAAAGAGTGAACATCCACATTCATTTAATTTTTGAACAAAAAATGGCAAAAGTTACCGAAGAAATCATTTTATTTGTTTCCCCAAGTGATCTAAAGCGAGGTCTAGTGTGAAATAGAATGATCAACAACGAATACTCTTTGTACATGACTAAAGCTCTTCCTTAATAAACAGTTAACAGAATTTACATTAGGTAGGCTTATGATCAATAATAGTATCTCTGGTGACTCTGCAGACAGTCTGATCATACATCAGAGAAGATATTCCTTGTAAGAAATTTGAATCAAATACCTTGAAGACTAGTTTCATACAGTGGAAATTGTCTACTCCATAGTCATAAGCTGTCAAATCTTAGAAAAGAGAAAAATGCAACAAGACCCTCTGAGTATAGTGTGTGATCATTGTAGAAGCCCAGGTCTGTTGAGGTTTGTATGACATTTTTAAGTCCTTTTTGAGTGATTATCTCTAAGGTACTATGCACATTAAATGGCTGAGTTAACCTTAACACATGTAAAACCATTACGCCTATTGACGACAGCAGTGTGTAATCCTGCTTTGCAGTTTGATATTGACACTCATGATCAAATGCTAAGCTCTGCTAGCAGATAGGTTGTCCCTCTCTGGGGGACTGAGAGACAGGCAAATGAAGCAGCACCAGATTGATGAGAAATGAGTGCTCTGTAAATTGTGTGTGTGTGTGTGTGTGTGTGTGTGTAGGTGTGTATGTGCGATGTGTGTGCGTGGGGGTGGGGAGGTGTGTGTGTGTACTCTTCTCCTGTAAGGGATACTGCAAAGCCAATCAATTAATACTTAAAGTGGAACCAATTCTTGTTTCACTTGGGAACTTAGTGAGGGCTTTGCCCCTTCATTTTAATACCGAGGTCTGCATTCCTAATTATGAACAGTGCAAATGGATGTTAAGCCATGCCAAATTAAATCTTAGTTCATTAGATATAAGCTCTTTAAAGATTGAAGGAAAATATTTGAATTTTTAAAAAGTTTCAATGCGCAGTGTCCCATTTTTAATGAGGACATTGCAATGTGAGGGGAAAAAAAGGGAAATGTCTTTGTGTGGATGAATAATCTAACCAATATGAAATATTAAGTCACTGTTTTACCCAGTGTTTCTCCTCAGGCTGCAGTGTTAGGCTGGATAATAGAAGATTTTCCTTTGGTGAGGTTCTGCTTTGAATAAAATACAGAGGTGCATGAAGGGGAAACTCAACTGTCTAGAGGCAACTGGAGTTCTGAATTACATTGTAAATATATTCATTATTCCTCAAAAAACGCCATTGTTGACAGACGTCAGTTTCATCATTAGAAGTGTTCAGAGTCAGGCAGTAAATAAGTAAACTCCTTTTATTTTCTAAGGAAAATGCATAAAACTTCAGAATTTCAATTTTTAACTGTGTTTACTGACAGGATGAACCTAGTTATAATAAAGTTGGCCTAATCTAGATTGCCATATGTTCAATGTGCAAGCTTAGAATAACCCTTGTGATTTTCCAGAGGTGCAGTGCATTAACGTTTACCTATGTCTAGCTTTTAATGTGCTCTCGACCTCGGCTTCTAATAGAGAAAGCAGATGTTCAGCGTGGCAACACCTACTTGTTACTGTCCTTCCTCCACTTTCTCACACCACACGGTAGGAAACTGTAATGAAAATCTATAGAACGTTTCACACTAGCACTATTAAAGGAACAATCCTTCACAGTTCCTGCCTCGCGAATACAGCACCAGAAGAACACTATGTAACATACTGTTTGCATTATAGATTACCACCAATTACATTGTGTTCTCCTATTCTTTGCTCTCATATCTTTCTGGTATTTGTCTGTCATTGACTGTCTTAGAGAGACAGATCTAGTTCTAAAATGGGAAGCTCCAAGGCCCCGGTGTCGTAAGAGGTTTACACTGTGTCCATTGTGTAACAGCTGTAAAACACAGACCAAATTATTATTAACTCTGCATGCTGTTCTGCCTCTGCCTCTGATAAAGTGGAATCCCAGAACAACCTTTGGATTTTGGCCAATAACCTTGGAGGGAGATGGTGATTGAAAACAGTAGTATGAATCCAGGTCAGTCATTACGTCTACACTGCTGAAACAAAGATACAGGACTAATCTCAGGGTGTGGTGAAGCAATTTTTTTTTTTTTTTTTGCATTGACGGAAAAAGGGGGAAAGTGAAGAATGTAATCCTCATTGCTAAACACTTGAGACTCTGTAAGAAGCAGCCAGAATCTAGTTATCCACATAATTTCCACAGAATTGAGCCACTTTCATACAGATGTACGTATTTCTGAAAGAAAAAGTCCTGCTTTGAATTTCCGACCTCCTCTATAATTTCACAATCACTCGCCTTTTTGATTCTCACTTTACCTGTTGGGACAGACGGAAATGTCGAATTTGCTCTAGCATCTTTCAGCATGATATGACACCCAAAACCCTGGAGTGACGGTGTCTCTTTCCCCGCAGGAGAAACAGAGAAGACGATTTGTTGAGGGGCCCCAGGGAGCAACTGTGCCTTGAAAACAGGTGGCGCAACATCGCACTGCAGTGTGCCTTCAGGGAATATTTGTAGATATTCAGGAAATGCACAAAAACAAAACATTTCCCTCCGACAGAAGCAAACGCCACCTACTGTACAACACAGCCTAAGAGGGTGATTAACTCTGAACCGAGTCTGACACATTTGCCTTAATGTCTTTACCTCAGACTTGAAAGATATTCCGCTAGAAATAGAAAACAACAAAAAGAAAGTTGGAGTATTTCATGCTGATGAATGCTTTGTTGTGACTTTGGCGCTCATATATTCAGCATGAGCTACTGTAAGCGCGGAGTAATATGTCGCTCTTCTCGTCAAGACTCACCAACTGAGTCACTCACTGCTGAGCGAGATAGGTCAGCAAGCACAATTTCTTCATTTTGACAAATCACTCCAAAATGTATTAGCAGAGAGGCCAACTGTCAATCCAGCTGCCCAGAGGTCCTTACAGGGCCTTTTGGTGGGTCTGAAAAATGATGTAATCAGCCCGTCCTTCCTTCTTACCAGGGCTCCATCCATCCTCTCTAAAGGCCCGGTCCCCTTGGCCTCGCTCTGGATCAAGTCCCCATAAGGCCCCCTGACCCCGTTAGAGGCGCATGATGGGCGGCCCTGTCACTTCAAATGGCTGCCCAGGTCCGGTCTGAGAGTCACCCCTCACTGTGAGTAAACCTCCACGTTATTTCTGTTTTATAGGCTACGGGCGGATAACTGTGCGGAATGGATGTGGACAACTTAGTTATTGTCACTCAGGGCGAGGGAGTGAATGTCGTTACTGGGTTGCGAATGGGAGTCGATTGAAAGGTATGAAAAGTTATGTGGTGTAGTTTCGCAGTGTGAGAAAAGTAAGCCACATTTCTTACACTATGTTTATGATGATGGGGAGTCTGGCAGGCACTGAATTGTCTTAGACGGATGTTATACACTACAGTGCATGCTGAATTACATATTTGGTCATAACTTACCAAAGACAATGTTCAAAGGAGTTATTTAAATTTCAAGGAAGATGAATGACTCATATATGATGTGTATTTTCACTTCTGGAGAGCTCTGCCTTTGATGGGGAGAGGGGAAGACGTGGGTTTGTTATTGAAGTAAAGAATAATAAGGCCACTGCATGTTGGCGGACTCTCCCTGTACAAAGACCTTGATATGAATCCAATGCACTATGTATGCCCCTTAGAACAAGCAGGGATACAGGAAAGCATGTGGCTTTTGATCCTGCTTTCCTTCTGTTGTCTTTCATCTGACCCATCCTCCAAAATTGTCACTAGAACCCAAGCAGAAGACAGAGCAGAGATCTGCTAATCTAACCCTCAGGGGCCGCGGTGTTTTCCTTGTTCACTTCCACTTTTTGAATGCACTTGAACATTTTAGTCATTAATCTGCAGAGGACTCCGGCTTAAAAGGTCCTCAAACATTCCACTCCGTACACTGTGGAACAAGTTGCTACAAAGTGAAGTGCAAAACACAACTTGCATGTAGGTTTTTGTTTCTAACATTTTTTGTTATCCTAAGAAACCCTTTTCCATGGGTAAACTGTGCTGAATGTTTGAAGAGGAGCCAGGTTAGCTGCTGTAACGGCTCCTTGCCCTCAGAGGTAGAGACAGAGCGCGTTTTCCTTGGTCTCTGCATGGTGAACATGTCAGCGAATTACACACTGTGAACAACTGATTGAGGCTATGAAGAGGAGGGCACACCAAAAGATAATATGTTTGGTTTGGAGCCGATCCGCTGAACATACATTTTTCTCCCACATAAATTTCCCTGGTCCGCCCTCCACAGCGGTGCATCCCCCCCAACACAGTAGCAGCCCACTTTAATTCTCTGGATTCAGCATTTCGACTATATAAATTTCATCCCTCTCACCTAAGGGTAGCATTTATAATCAGAAATGTGAGTTTATATGTACAGTAAATGATGCATTTGAAAGTTTTACTGTTTCCGAACCACAAGCCTGTGGTGGGTTAGCTAGTTAGGGAGTATCCACCTCCGGATAGTTATGGTCAAAGACATGGGCCGGATTCCAGTTGGTTGAATGGACAGGCCTGTGAAGCAAACCATGACGTTTGGCAGATTGAACAACAATAAAATTAAATCCCTAAAATTGAGTGCAGTAGTGCTTGAAACTTTGGCTCTGAAGTTTTAGGTTTTGACAGAATAAGCAAGTTGTTGCATCTAATTTCGCCTTGATGTTTGTTTTGTCCGTCCTGGCAGCAGCAGAGCGCTGTATTCCTGGTGATTTATCTTATACATATAAAAAGGGGCTTTTATTCTCGAATGCAACAATCTAGAAAGGCTATTATGCCAGTCTTCCACATCGATTTTAAGGCAACCTCTCCACTTCCTAGGTAACAACAAGGTATTCATATGATAATAATCATAATATGTCAAGTATCTCCAGCCATCAGAGATGCTAGTCTCAGTTTAATGATTCTGGGAAATTGAGGATTACCCTGGATATGAGAGCAAGCCTACAGTTTTCATATAGTGTGGGAGGTTGCAGGGCTCTGTATTAGTAATCACAGGGGAGAGCCGAGAGGTGGGAGAGAAAATCTGCTTCTTCTCTTCTCTCATTCATCATAGCAGTCCTCTGGTGAGGAAACATGGCAAATGGCCAAATGAATGCACTTCATAAAGCGCAAATGTCTCCTCTGATGTGCCTCTCACTGAGGATCTGGAGAGAGGGGGAAAGATTTCCACAGATATATTATTGTCAAACTCTGCTGCCCCCGCTTTCAAGTGTTATTATGATATTGTAGGAGATTTTACAATAAGATTTGGTGACTTCACTCGAGCAGTTACCATAACAATGTTACAATGATGGCAGCAGCTCTCAATAGCAGCCCAAACTGAATGAAGCATATTGTCAGACTAGATGATAAGTTTCCTAAGCTCTCCTTTTTAATGTTTTATGACGCTATAACTTTAACAGAGTCGAGTCTTAAAATGTAAAGTAAATTTTCACTAGGCAGAATATAGCGAATATGATGAGACGTAATGTCATATACGATAAGGTGAGTGGAAGCAATGCACACCACACACAATAAGATGGGCAGTACCACAGGGAGGTGCTATGGATCTGTATCCCCTATTACATGCTGTATGTACACTCTAATACCCAAATTTGTAAGACCCCTTTAAACATCTGCCAGATCAATTTTACCTTTCACATTTTGTTACGCTGATTTAACAAATAATAACCATATATAATGCATTCAATTATTCAGAAACTTGATAAAAACCTTCTAGCCTATATTGTAAAATTGCAGAATTTGCATGGCATAGTGCCCAGAAAAAAGCAAATTTCAGTGATGCAAATCTAAGAGACATGCCTCTTATCTTTAAGCCAAAATCAAACTGTGTTCGTATTTAGTCTTTTTGTGGAAAATAATTTTAGGAAAACAAATTAAATTACAGATAATAATAGTTTGGTTAACAGTTATCAAAATATTCCCATAATTGCCTTTTCTTATATAATAGAGGGTACCTTACCATGTGAATTTATATACAAACCCAGTTTCAGGAAAAGCCATGGACTAGGGGTGCAGGTTTATTTGAATAAATAATACTATATGGTTTACAGATAGATAGATAGATAGATAGATAGATAGATAGAGGTGCAGTGTGAAGTCGAGTGAAACAAATCCTCTATTTTTCCCCGCATTTGTTTACAAGTATTGTCTCTCACTATTGCTGACATTTTTAAATACTTTTAGAACATGAACTAATGAGCTACCAACTCGTTGATTAAGAAAAGGCAAACAACATAACAGAAAACTAAACAAAACAATTAGTGTTTTCTTTTTGTTTTTTTGTTTTTTTACAGAATATTTATTAATTAATGCTTTATTTCCTGTAGATACTGAGATACAAAAAACAATAGTGATAGTGTGACACTATAAATTTCAATAAAAAAATGTTTACAAAAAATTGAGATGAGACATTGTTTCATGAATTAAAAAAAAAGATAAACTGAATTTTGGAGAGTTTAGCCCTCGGTACTGTCCTGATTTTAACAAGAACGGAAATGTTAGTTTTAATGGACTCTAGAGAAAGGCCAATCAAAAACAGATGGTTTGAAAAATACAAAATATAAAATAGGGACCAAATCTGAACAACAGAATATGAACATCTAGAACCTACTGCATAAAATCACAAAAGTCATAACACTATGACAACGTGCTTAGGTGATGTTAAACCTGAAAAAAGCTTATTACACTGTGTTAACCTAAAAAACATTAGTAAGATACCTGGAGGATATCTTACGAGTCTCTAATGCCTGTATTTACTGTCTCTGTGTGTTTCAGACAATTATGTATTTTATTTTGCTTCTTTGTGTTTCACTGAATAAATTACAGCAATGATTTAACTTCCTCACCTAATGCACACAAAGCATAAATCATATTTTCCACTTAATTGTGTGTGTGAAATCATTATAAGGCAAGCTGAAGCTGCTGTCTTTGAAGAATAAATATGTGTATTTATTATTAATTATTTATTTCCTGGGCTGTCACAATGCAGTGTGATAAAATAGTTTGTTAGTGTACATGCTAACAATATTGTTTTCCATTGAAACTATGAAGGTGCCAGTAATAGCAGTATATTTTTTTCAGATCTTTTATTGTAGCAATCAGTATATCCTTTGTTTACTTATCAAGTGGACAAAGACTTTTAGTGAGTGAATTATGAATTTTAACATTTCTAAAGTGGGTGTCTCTTCAAATTAGATCTTCATTTCAAAATTGCCAGTTCCTAACAATACTGTACAATTGCCAATCATGGCATACGTACAGTATTGTACTGCAGCTTTGCTTTATTTGGATCATGCCAACTTACAGTACATTTGGACATCTAAAGTGAGACTGTAAGGGAACGGAGTGGCAAGAGAGGGCAAAGGAGGCGGGAGAAAGGGATCCAAGAAGGCTTGGCTTGTATAATTACACTCTCAAGATGGCATATTTACCGTCTCTGCCAGCGAGGTCATGCCTTCTGTCGTAGTAAACGTAGTGAAGTATGAAAGAGCCAATTACAGCTCACTGGGTGACCTTTTAACAACTATTACCACATCCCATCAACACATTATCATGATGGAGATTGTGATTCCGCAAGAATTACAACATTATCCTGTCACATCCAACTCAAGACGGGCTTGTTGCCTGATGATAATGACAGTACATCCTTGAAAAATCAGTACAATAAAAGAAGACAAGTGAAATGAAAAAAGAGAGAGCGACAGAGAGCGATACGGAGGAAGGATGAGAGGGGGGTTAGAACAATAGCCCCGTACAGTACATTAGCTGTGGATGTCAAGCACCCCAGTCGTTCCCAATGAAAAGCACAACAAATAAGACGTTGGCCTGTTTGTATTCATTATCAGTCAGCACATGCCCCGGCTCCTGCATTAAACATTAGACTGCCTCTGATGTCTGCTTAACAGTTTAATTCCCTCCCCGCCGCTCAGCCTGTCATAATAAACCCAGCGAAGCACACACAAAGTCAAATAAGAGTGTGAGGGGGCCGCCTTTGTGTGTGTGTGTGTGTGTGTGTGTGTGTAAGGGTGTGTGTTTGTACGTGTGTCCTCATGTTTGTTCCTAAGAGTGTGTGTGTGTGTGTGTGTGTGTGTGTGTGTGTGTGTGTTGCTGGTTGAGCGACATACAGATCATTCATAATAGCCCATGCCCTCTATTGCCAGTCTTGCCTTTATTGTAGTTTATCTGATCACAGATTAAGTAGATTGTAGAGTGGCAGCCCTGTCTGCCCATGAGTCCGTGT